>NW_017536742.1:26121-76576 GCF_001853355.1 Bactrocera latifrons | reverse complement strand
AAATCCGGGTGACTGCCTGTCTGTCCGTCCTATCGTTCGTTCGTGATAGCTGTAACTTGAGTAAAAATTGAGATATCTTAATGAAGAGAATAATATATACCTAATATATGTATGTTCATTAAATRAAAACCTATAAAGTGCCATAACTAAGCAGTAAATTAAGATATACAACTGTAATGGTACAGAGGCGGAGACGATCCCGGTAGCAAGAGTCACTTGCGGACTAAAAATTTTCAAAARGTGGGTGTGGCTCCGTCCTCTTAAATGGTTCATATACATATCACTCAAACCGTTCAAGCCAAAACATCAAATCGCTCAAGATAAATCTTACAAGAACTCCTACTGACTCTCCATGTAATGCTACTGTTAAAAAACTAAAGAGCGCGATAAATCAATAACCAAAAACTTCAGAGATATTCAATTTTACCACCGTKGTGACATCGCGGTCAAAATTGGAAAATGGACGTGGTACCGCTCTCTCTTAGATGAATCGGGACCTGATCGACCGTTTTCAATCAAATTCGGCACCTGTCAGTAATTTAACATTTTATGTAAAAGTGTGAAAATGAATGAAATCATCTCRTTTCCATATAACATAACTTTAAATTCCATTTGATTCTTTTGATTTTGAAGAGGTACTAAAAATTTCCAATAATGAACCAAAACTGTTAGGTACCGAATATTTCGACCCCATTATCTATAGTTGACACGGAAAATACACCTAATATAACGAGTTTCGAACCTCCGGGTAATTTTTTACCTTATACGAGTATATCAGCCAATAGGCGAGTTATCTCACTGAAAATCAGAGTGCGTGTTTTACTTATAACAGTGTATCTTTGSSCCTAAAATGAATAAAATCRGGGCGAAAATTTTACCTAGCCCTCATATGACTAATATCAGGATTTTCAAAWATTSGGYTGACTTTACCCCAKWTGATTGACCTTGAGGAAATCTTGAGAGGATTTCATTAGTCGGTGGTCTTTTAACTGCATGCAGTATTGGTAAAAATTAGATAAAATCAAGTCAATACTATCTCTTATATACCTAAAATAAGATCTTTGAGTTTTCGTCAAAATGATCTGAATGTATAAAATTTAATATTCTATACTTTAATGCCAAAAATTTGTGAACTTGTTCCAGGAAATATTCAAGTTCCCATGTAGTAGTCGAAAAAGTCTGTCCGTATTTTTTCAATATAATGTTGGGTTGCAGRGGAAGTTGAAAAARMGTTACAGCTGCTCAAAAATGAGTGAAAATAATGAAGAAATTCCCTAAATTTTGAAATTTTTGTATAAGAAAGGGACACAAGTGACCAATGAAATTTTGAGAAGTTTACAGAGACGATGCTGTATCAGTTCGTGTATCACAACAATAGCTCGCTTCCGTTCTGGAAAATTGTCTGGTCGACTTATCGCTAAAAAAGTCGATGAAATTATAGGAAAGATGGATCAAAACACATAAGCAGCCATGAAACCGCTAAGGAACTTAATAAAAGAGTTTTGAACCATTTAAAAAAGGGTCGATGTTTGGGTACCACATGAATTGTCTGTGAAAAATTTAATGGACCGAATTAACATCTGCGATTYTTTGCTGAAACGAAATGAAATCGAACCATTTCTGAAGCGAATGGTAACAGGAGACGAAAAGTAGATCCAATACAGCAATAATGTTTGAAAAAGCATAGTGAAGCTCAACAAGAGGTCGCAAAGCTAGGATTGACACCTCGTAATGTCATGCTGAGTGTTTGGTGGGATTGGAAAGGAATCATCCACTATGCGCTGTTCCAGCCTGGTAGAACGAATAATTATACATTTTTTTTGATGGGATTGAAGTAAGAAATTGAAAAAAAAAAAAACGGCCAGAACTGATCACCAGAAAGGGCTTCGTCTTCCATCAGAACAACGCTAGACCACACACATCTTTGATGACTTGGCAAAAACTGGGAGAGCTTCGTAGGGAAGCTTTGACGCATCCATCATATAGCCCTGACCTTGCAACATCKGCGTACCATTTGTTTCGGTCCCTGTGAAAATTACTAGTCACAGTTTTTTCGCCGAGAAATCTCTAAAGTAAAAATGGCAAAAGTGGTCAACCAAAATAATACATATTTGGTTCATTATAAATATAAAAACAATAAKATTAAGTTTGATTAGAAATACGAAAATWTTTTTTCGACTACCCTATATAATTATTTCCGTTACTCTAACAAATCTTATGCTAAATGTGGCGGTCTTCCGATCCTCTGGTTGACGTTTTAAACTCTAAGGTATTTGCCTCTCATTGGTCGTGGCAAGTTGCAAGAGTATGAAATAATGTGTACTTGCAAGTTAATTGAAATAGTTCTAAACAAATTTTATGCCYACTCTATAGTGGTAACTGGCATATATTGTAACGTTAGTATATTTGTTATTATTAATATAATTAACACTAAATTACAAGTACTAATTTAATATTTTCATTAGATATTACACTTTTAACTCCGTATTTTTCGTACTTTTCCTCAAAAACAGTTCGATCCCGAGGGTTTTGGTGAGATACCAGTTGATGACTTTGTGAAGGCATTAAAATCTCCCGAATTTTTATCACAAGTGCCTATGAATAAACGTGAATTGCTGCTTGAACGTGCGAAAAAGGCGCAACCGCCGACTGGACCCGGATATGTTACCTTCCAGGATTTTGTAAATGTGGTAAGTGGTCTTAATTCTTAAACGTAATGTTTTTTACTGTTGAACTAAGGAGACGAGTGAAAAAGTTGCTTAGTTTTTATTATAAGAAATTAAACTTTTCAAAAACTAATTATGTGGTCACTTAATGCAATTTACTTAATAAGAAATATTTACTATGAAAACTTAATAAGAATAGGTTTATGATCCTGATAGAAATTAAAAAAAATTGGTGTATTATCGCGTGATCTACATACATTACCATAGAGAGAAAGCCAGGGTCCGAAGATGACAGGAATGAATTCTCTTGAGAGCTCCGGACAGGGAAATTGTCCCAAATAACTTCCTCTCTACGTTACTGCCTACAATTTACTTCTTACAATTAACTTTGCAATGTTAGCGAGATCGAGAAGAAGTGTACTACCAGTAGATGAATTAAGCCTTGGTCTTTGTATGAAGTCGAATAGTGTCTTGGAACCTGCAAGCTGTCGTTCATTTCAAACATATAACGTTATCTAATCTTTTGGTTTCTCCATTTTTGTAGCTTTTATATTTTAGAGTCATGAGAAGAAAAGGCACACGCACACACCCTGACTTGGCTCTGTAAATGCAGCTATGGCTTTTGTTTTGAGTCCAAGGCTTCCTTCCTCACACACACAAATGTAAACATGCACAGATTGAGACTTGATAATTTGGTTTTTGTGCAGTTTTGGCAAATATCCTTTGCCTAATTTACACTTTGCATATTTGCGTCCTTTTTGTTTGTGTTCATTTCGGCCATTGGCCTGTCTGCCTGCTTGCCTTCTTATCAGAACCCGGTGTGTGGGTGTGCGTGTACACATAAGTGCACATGAAGAGCTACTTACACTCAAAAGAGAATCTCCGACAATTGCCATTCCATTAAGAGCCACATCTTGTTTGCGCACACACACATATTTGCATTGGCTACTCCTTTATTGCARTGGCTTTGGAATGGTTCTCAAGTAGCAACTGTTGTTGCTAACAACGCTGCCACACAGGTGCATGTGTGCCTGTGAGCGTGTCTGCTTGCGTGTTCATATTGACATTTACATGCATTGCTATTAATGTTGTTATTGTCATTAGAATTGTTCAGATTGCGGGCGTTGATGTTTACCTCTTTCTGCTTCAAGAAATTCAATTCAATTCGATTTGCTGCGTTCAGCTGCCGTTTTATTTGCACTACCCAAGCGTAGACATCTGTATGTGCGTGTGTATATGTGTGCATGTGTTCCGTCAACAAATATGCGCTAGGATGATTGTTGTTGTTGTTGTTGTTAGTAAATGTTGTTATTGACAAGTGGAATGCATTTTATGTTTTTTGATTGATATTTCGTTTGAGTTGTTGTTATCCTTTGTGTACATTTATTAATTTGTTGACAAACGGTAAACATTGTAAAAAGAAAATTCCCACAAATTGTTTTCGGATAGGTATTGGACACTCTTTCTGCATATTTTTATGCATTTATTTTTCGGCCATTCAAGGCTAGCATATTGTAAAAAAAGAGCAACGGTTTTTATTTGCTTTTGAAAGCAGTTAATTACTGTGGTGAAATTGTTTTCAAACCTCTTGTTGTACCAATAATTTAGCGGAGAAAAATAATAGTTGAGCACCTCATTATCTATATAACGTTATCCTGGCAACTCATTTGAAGATAAGTTTTCGAACTTATGTATATTTTTTAATTAAAGACACATCTCGTCGGACTATAAAATTTTTAGCACGAAAATCTTTCACTTCAAAATCCATCAGCCATTCGGAAAATTCTTGCAAGTAGCAAGTTCCACAATTTAGATTCAATATCTTTTAAGAAAGTTGAGCAGAAACGTTTTTTTTCGAAAACAAGTTATTATTGTTTATCAAGTGCTTGATAGTTCAGGACACTGGTAGGTCCGTCGTGGGAAAATCCCTTCCTAGACTTCGCTTTAATGTTAAGAGAGGACTTAAACGGAAGCAACAAAATTACATCATATTAAAGAAGATACTTTTCAACGGAACGAAATTGTTCGCAAATACATAATGTGCTTATAAAATGTTATGAAGTCTTCTGGGCTGTGAAGCTATTTTGTTCAAAATTTCTTCGCTAGAACGATCCGTCCATGTATATTGAGAAGAGCAAGATCGATCAATCTGTCTTCATTAGGCGCATTTCTTGGGTGAATTTTCAGCTTGCGAAGAGTAGCAAACCTTCTTTCATGATAAAACGTGYCTGGAATAACTGCTCGAGTAGTCGAGGGACGAGGATTGCTCTTGGAGTGACGTTTTGCAGACGAATGGAAAGGAATAACGTGACAGTCGTGATCTCACCATCGGAATGTTAACCCTCCAATTTTGAACAACGATCCCACTGTAGTACAGAGAGCCAATGTGCTTTAACGTGAATACCTGTCTATGAAAGACTAAACTCCACGGTGCTTTCTATTGCTAGAAGCACGTAGATCAATASAATGCGTTGATCAGCGCCCCAAAGCATAAATGCCTTTTGCATTTAATCCTTGGTTCCAATTGGTTCGGGTGGATAGGGACACCCTAGTYACCTTGGTCGGGTACGAGGCCCATCTAAAACCTCTGCCGTACTTTGGGTCCGGCACCCGGCCGCAGTGCGACTCCACATTGGACAAAATGCCCTTCCTGCATTTAKRTATAAAYCACAGCCACTGTAGTACAATCAAAGTATGCGCCAAATTAAAAAGAAAGCGTTAATTAACATATTCCGTAGTTGTAAGATTTTGCGACAATTGCCTATCAGCGCTAACTTCTTCTTCTTTATTGGTGTAGACACCGTTTACCTAGCCAGCGCAGCCGCTGTCTTTCCATTAGCTGAACTTTGTCAATGGCGTCGGATATCTCATATAGCTCATCGTTCCATCGAATGCCGTGRCGAATGCGCAAAAGATCATAAATCTTCCGCGGAACCCTTCTTTCGAAAACTCGTAACATCGACTGATCAGATGTTGTTATYCTCCATGCCTCTACACCGTTTAKCAGGATGGGAATAATGCGTGAGTTATCGAGTTTGGTTAGCCAGTCAGTCTTATAGAAGTATTGTACAGCTCTGCCTCAATGCACTGCTTAGCAAGGATTCATTACTCCATTTTTGCACGATCAGTGCAGATCATGTGACAGTAATTGCCCAGTGATTAAAGATTCATTCAAGAATTATAATTCATTCGGTTGACGCTTGCAATGCGCAGATTCTATGAATGAATTCTCAACCGATCGCTAATTAATGACTAATTTATTCCAGTGATACCAACAAATAACAACTGCGAAWGCAAGAAAAGCTTTATGTTAGCAGCATGATAGAGCACTTGCCACATGCTACACGCCATATGCAACATGTAGCATGCGTGCCACTGTTGCAGCTGAAGGAACGTGGTGTGGCGATTATTCAATCTGCAAAACGATTACCATTTATGGCATGGCATTGATTTACTAAAACCGATGGCGCACGCGCCTATTCCTCAGYCGACAAGCGTCCGACAATTGCTTTCGGTCGATGGGCTCAACCGGTAGCCGGCAGGCGATCGACGCCACCGCCTCTCGCTTGGCGCTTGCATGCAATCCGTTCCGTGTTGCGGTTCCTCATTGCATTTTCTACACAAGCACATACACACATATATATAAACACGACTGCACATTAATTTCAATAGAAAATGTTCGCCTTAACCTGCCAGCATCAAGCGCCTAGCAGAGCCGAGTGAAGCTGACGACAGCTTCAATGACGTCCCCGGAGCAATAAGCGCGATGGAGTTGCACCTAGTAGACAACGCCAGCACGCTCTGATTCTGTTCACAGTTCGTCTCTTACATTACATTCGTACGAGCTGCTGTGATCCGTTGTGATTGATGTATAATGCAAGCGGGGAACGATTCCATTGAAGAAAAAATCCAATTCGCATGTCCGCATGTTCGTGATACAAACATACATATATTCAGCGCGTGCAATCTGGTCGATGCTGCCAGTGATAATGATGTGTTGATGATGTTTATGATAATAACTTGCGAGATCAGCTCCAGCGCGCTTTGTGCATACTAAAAGAAGTCGAGGAAATCAAAATGAACACCACAAAAGTGAAGAATAAATGCAATGCGACGGAAAGCGGAGAAGCGCAAGCGCATGCGCATTGCGCACATCATAATCGTGTCGCGTGCCCAGCGATCGCTTGACGGCCGATGACTGAAGACTGCACGACCCCGAAGACTATGCTGTCGGCTGAGTTTATTCAATAAACTTGCAGCTGCAACGTTGTGCTCCTGCGCGGTAGACGGCACGGCGTGGCGAGCCGAGGCGACGATCGCTGCACCGCGTAGTTGGGTGCATGGCTGTGGGCAATGGACGTGCAGTGGCGGCACTTGTTGCATTTTTTACCGTTTGTGCATTCCGACTTCATTCAGAACAAGATTCAGGAATTTCTTGGTGCGTGCTTGGCACAGGTCCTACAACAGCAACCCAACTACAGCAACACCAACAGCAGTTGTTCGCTTCGGCGTGCATTGAATTCAGAAACAAGAATGAGTTATGCAGTGGAGAATGCAACGCTGCCTTTTGCTTCTTATAATTTGATTGTGGCAGTTTATTACAGTGTTATTGTTATTGCTATAGCTATTGTTGTTGTTGTTTGTTCGCAGGTCATTCGTCGACTGTAATGTGGTAATGTGCTGTGCTCCAACGCAAAGGGAGTGTTTTTAGTGGAACGGACGCATTTTCCGAACATTCGCGTTGCAGTTGGGCCACAATTCATTAATAGATCCAGGAAAAAATATCGCGCTTATTAAAAATTGCCTTGAATGCTTTCATCAAAATAAAAATTCCAAACTACTTAATTGCTGAAGCTCTGCTGATTTTGCTACTTCGCTTTCCACTTTGTATGATTTTTTTAAAATACCGTTGCGGAAGGAAAGAACAATTCTTTAAAAACTTTCAAAACAGGCTCCTTCTGCGTCGATGCAGCGCTGTCAGCGTGATTTCAAAGCATTGAAGGCGTCACAGAACGCACTCTTCGGAATAACCTTGAGAGCCGAGGTGCATGCTGTTTTGATCCCCTCTGTCGTCTCAAAATGCTTGCCTTTCATCGACTAGTCTAGGGGTTACATCTGGGCTGTAGGAGGAGCTACCTAAGCATTGGGATACCGGCATTTGTTAGGTAGCTGTTCACATCGGCTGCAATGTCTTATCGGACCCGATTGATCCTTCGTTTGAGTCTCTTGAGGACTTCCAAGTAAACTTGGCTTGTCCAGGAAGAACAAATTCATTGTAGACGATGCCTTTGATGTCAAAAAAGGCAATTAGTACCTTTTTCACTTAATACTTGCGCATTCTTCAGGACTTATTCAGCGCCCTCTTCCCGGGTCCTCCAAAAGTCTCTATAGTTGGTGGACTTTGATGTCTTCTAAATAATACTTTGAATATTACACATGTGGTCGCTTTCAGGTAGTCGCTTTCTAGATCTGATTTCGCGGATTTAAGATTCGATAAAAGCTCATACAAATTCTTCAGATATATAARMTGGAGAAAGATCGTGTAAAGACAACCCTRCAACTCGACGTCTCGTTGCTGGGAGTTGGCTGAGAGCTATATAACTTYTTTTTACTCGACTCGTTGCGACYMCGGCATACTTTCTAAAATATTTATGGATAGAATTCTAATAAAATTTACTGGTTATTTAATTTTTTYACTTTGGGCCATAATCTCCTTCTTTTGCTCTGGTTTTATATCTCCAGATGCATCTGTCTATAAAATGCAATGCAGGTATTTCAATTTGTAATGATGAGCGATGTTCTATCAAAGTGCTTTATTTTAATATATACAAGTCCATTCTTTAGTAATGTCGCGCGGCTGTAATTCATGAAGGAAGAGATGTGTGGTTGGCGCGGCAAGACGGAGTAAAATRCAGGCTGATTGCACAATGAATGCATGCGCTTTTTGCGACTCSCGTGCACATTCCTGCATCTTAAGCGACAATGGCGACACGCCAGACCAGACGGCCAGCGCTCGGCCAGCTGGAAGCACACTATTGACGCGCCGCCGCACACSCAACGTTCGTTCAGGTGTAGCCAGTGAGTGTGKCGCTGTGTGCTCGCCACGATTACGCGTATATGTCATAACGTGCAACACATTTGTTGCCAACACAACCGTTACAACAACACGCKCCGCACAAGCGGTAATGACAATGTGGCAAGAAGAAGTTTCAACTTTTTTCCGTTGTCTTATCAGTAGMAAATCAGTTKCTGATGATCTGAGCCGCTGAAGTCGCTGTTTGTCGATCAACAATCRGCCYGACAGCCGGGTAGACGGGTAGAGAGACGGCTGGTGTTGATGCAGCTGGTAATAAGATTGCAATTGGCAACGCGGCGCGTAGTGTGCTCCTGAGCATGGTCGCCCGAAAAGGCTTTGTCACGTGCGATCTTTTATTATAAATTCAGTAATCATACAATCGATGAGCTTGTATTGTGCATGTGTAATAGCGCGCGTGGGGATACTGGGCGGTGTTGGCGGAGTGCGAACGGCTGTGAAGCTGGTTGGCTGGTTGGCTCGTGGACATTCATACCTTTACCTTAAGAACTCGAACGTGTGAGTATGCGTATAAGTAGGGGYGCATTTGTGTGCGTGCGTGTGTTTGTTGTGCGGCATTTTTGCTTTAAATCATTTATCCTAATAAGGTTTGGTCGCCAGATTGCAACGCATTGCACCGCTACGGCAATGGAGGCGCCTGGCTCGGACCATATTCTTTCACTTGCCGCGTGCCGTGTGACGGAGGTAGGCCGAGCGCCCGGCCATATGGGCGGCTGCGCGCTGCCATCTTAGTGCATTTTTGTCCGCATTTCTGCAAAAGAAAGATCTCGAAAGGAAACCACATGTTTCTGGCTATGTGCGCCTTTGTAGGTGATGAGATGAACGTTTATTTTGATGGAAAGTTGTGTGAGTCGTTGACAAGTGGCAAACAACTTGGCTTCTTTCAAATTATATGAAATATTTACTGAATATTAATGTAAATTGTATAACTTCTGACTCGTGAWATCCAATCCATACTAAGAATTGTAGAATTACCTTCGCCCAATTGCAGTGCCTATTGCAGAGTTTGACAATTCTCAAAGGGCGCTTTCAAAGCGTTTTTAAGCTGCGATTATCGAATAAATATCATAATTATAACGACTAGACGAGAATGCTGACTGTATGAGCCACCCATCTGACTGCTGTGCATTAATCTTTCATCCCTTTGGTTAAAGGTTAGTTAGTACATCTTTATGAACTGCTCTGAGAAAAACAAAAAAGAATTTAACTGACTAGCTTCGATAGCCAATAAAACTATGGAAAGATAAAGTAAACATTTTTCTTAGTTTTCATTCGATTTCTTCCTACAAGGGGTATTTTTGGGATWCTACCCAATGTCGATGCCGACTTCCTATTGTGCGACATCTTCAATTTACTGCTGGATAAAATAATTCGAGTTGCAGATCTGAATAGAGAAGGTACAATCTTCTTTAAGAGTGTACAGCTACKGGCGTACGCCGATGATATTGATACCATTAGCCATTAGCTCTGYCTTCTCCAGACTAGATAAGGAAGTGAAGCAAATGAGTCTGGTAGTGAAGGAGGCCAAGAAAAAATAACTTCTGTTAAAAGTTAAAGTTGTAGATAATTTCGTCTATATTGGAGCCAACAAAAAATGCCGGTCTTTAAATACAACCCAGAATAACTCTTGTCTTCGGACTGAGTAGGTAATTGTGAAGTAAAGTCCTTCCTTGACGAACAAAAACCTTATTCTACAARTCACTCATCATCCGCGYGATGCTATATTGATCAGAGGCATGGACGATGACAACATCTGATGAGTCGGCGTTACGAGTTTTCGAGAGAAAGATTTATGGTCCTTTGCGCGTTGGTAACGATGAATACCGCAGTCGATGGAACGATGAACTGTACGAGATATAAGACGCCATTGAGATATGTAGTTCAGCGAATTAAGAGACCGCGGCTACACTGGCTGGGTTATGTCGTTCTTTGGATGAAAACACTCCAGCTTTGAAAATATGCGACGTAATACCTGTCAGTGAGAGCAGAGGAAGAGGAAGATCTCAACTCCGTTTGGGAAATCAGGTGGAGAAGGACCTGGCTGCACTTGCGCCACTGTTGTTAACTCGGCTTTGACTGCGTAAGCAATGTCTACGCCATTAAAGAAGATGAAGACTTCGAATATCAAACAGCTCAGGTTTGTGGTTCGCCAAATACTTTTTGGGACTTTAAGAACCTCTAAAAATATACTTTTTATCTAGATGTGTATAAGAGACAGGGTTTGTGGTTCGCCAAATACTTTTTGGGACTTTAAGAACCTCTAAAAATATACTTTTTGAGAATTAGATTAGATCCAATGATATTCAGCGGTTTATATTGTGTGATTCAAAATACGGAATGAAAATGTGTGTTTGTTGTGCGCATGTAAAATTCGAATATTACTACCACGTCAGGTGGAATTTTGCTGAGCTTAAGTGCTTCACTTAATTATGTGGGAGTGTAGCACGCGTGGAGCAACAAGCAATATGAACTCCAGCAACACGGTACGCCACAAGCGTTAAGCAAACAGCAACTCCGACGGTGGGTTAAACAGTAATGACATTATGAAAATAAATATGACACGATGTGCTGGAGCATACGTAATTACGTATGGTAGTATGTGTGCGCGGAAAGCATTTCCACTAATTTGCCTACGCACACGGTGCACGCGCTTAAAATAAGGTTTCGGTTCCGGCTGAGGGAARCCGCGCGCTGCAGCGCCTAAATACCGCCGACTCCACATTATGTTGACTCGGACATAATAATRTTTGGTAGCACCGGCGGGTGAGCCGACCTCATTAGAAGCGATATGTGACAGTGMCGCGTACGCAACTGATGCATGTGTCTAAACCGAGCGTAATTAGTTAMAACATAACGGCTAAAAACCTCAACTCACTGCCCAAATTACTACCGATTTTTTTGATTGAAATTCATTCGTYGGCCGCAAGCCGAATTTGGCTTATACAACCATCACATGCCTGGTATGGTATGTATGTGTTTGTCGCTGCTGTCAATAAATAGATGCGTTCGTGTTGCATGTTCAGTTGACATGTACGGATATAAATGCGGCTCATGGCCAAAGGGTCGCGGGCAACTCATTAAAAAGGAAACTTAATCGGTGCACTGCCCGCAACGCTGACGGCAAATCATTGATGAGTTTGCATAGGTGACATGCATTGTCGKGCTGCCAGGTGCGTTGAGGCACGGCCGTGCGTGCCTCTAKGTTTGTTTGCATGTTGCGTCCGCCATAGTACGTGCCACCGGTTTGTGTGTCGACACTCACGGGCGCACACATGCACACATCTTCAATATCGGCAGGTGCATTGGTGGCTGTGTTTGCTGTTGTTGGCGCTTGTGCGAGCATGTCAGCGCTTGACAGTAACTGCTTCAATATTTGATTTAGAACGAGCGTAATGGATAATTGAAAAGCCTTCGCCGAGTGTGAGGCCTTTGAGTGCGGCAATGCCAAGGTGCTGCTCGAAAAATATCAAATTACCGCGTCGAAGTAAGAAATCTGTTGAACAGCATTGATTTGTTTGTAAGCCGGTGCGATGTACAACTTTGTGCGGAATAAAGGAAAAACTGAAAACACTGAGGCGCCAACAAATAAAAGCTGCAAGCGCGGAAATAACACACATACAACTTTTGTGGCGCAAGGAACAGCAGCGGCCAAAGGAGATATTGATTGCAGTCGCCTTTACACATGTGCACGTGTATGTATGTAATACATGTATGTTTGTAATACTATGTATGTATACGCGCATATGTCGCGCGGATGCACAAAAATACTAAAGGACCCGTTCTGCTCGTGTCATTCCGTTTCCGGTGGCAGTGGAAGGAAGGCTGCCGTGTGCCGAAAAAAATAGTTGAGTCAAGCAGCTGCAAAGTGCGACAAACTCGCTTAACTGAGTGCTACTTCCTAATRTATATACATATGAACGGCACAGAAATGTACAAAATATGCCTTACCAAATGTATATACAGGGTGCCGTCGTTATTGTCTCAAATGTCATAAAGCTTGCTTGGTTAGTTTTTATCGTTAATTCGATAATTGATATTGGTAACATCGAGAATGGATATCGGAGCATCGCGTTGTTGTTATTGTAGCGGCAGAAAAYATTTCGAGGCATGGTACCGATTTGACACTTCTTGGCCGGATAACAGTCCGGTTCCGTCCGGGTTGTTTAGACCTAACTGCTTCAGCAAGTAAAAAGATGAGTCTACTAGTGACCGACTGTTGAACTATTGATAATTACTCTATTTGTGGAACGTTGACTGCGCTGAATATGRCATGAAAGCTAATAATAATAGTTGTCTCTTCTTACCCACTGCGATTTGTACTTAGCACAGACATGAACCCTAAAACTAAATTTGGGGATCAGTTTCGGAGTTTTTCTATTTAGTGGTGGGCCTCGAAACATTTTATGAAAAGATGAGGCGACTAACAGGAAGTTACAATAACGGAGCATACTATTGTAGAACCTCCAAAGATGATCTAGTGGCGGATTTTGGAGGGAACACKTTTCCAGCCTGCTGAATGGCARTGAACACCAGAAGATGGCGAACACGATTCCTCAATCGATCTCGATGGAGCAGACGAAAAACTGATAAGGAGCATGCATTAGCTTTTTTTTTGTAGAATACCAAGGACCAAACTCTATAAGTCACTTATTATTCTCTACTGTATGATACAGAGGCATAGACGATGACACCATCTGATGAGTCGACGTTACGAGTTTTTGATAGAAACGTTCTGAGGAAGATTTATGGTTTATTGCGCATTGGCAACAACGAATATCGCATTCGATGGAACGATGAGCTGTATGAGTTATACGACGACATTGAAATAGCTCAGCGAATTAAGAGGCACTGGCCGCTGGCGACTCCAGTTGTTAACACGGCTATAACCGAGTAGGCGGTGTCTACGCCAATAAAGATGAAGAACATGTGGACCTTGTTTGGTTTGGATCGAAACATTAAGTTCATAGTTTCCTATTATATTACCACAAGATTTCCTATTGCACCCTTTATATAAAAGTATAATACATACATATAAAATATGTTCCCAAGCGTTTCTTTTTTTCATATTCAAACATGGGCATATGCAAATAATTTCTCCTTGCAAAATTTTTTTACGTGACGTTAAGTAAATACAAACACAAAGCGATTAAGGAACMTACCTACACACAAGAATACATATGTACACATTTACACATGTTGGAGAAACAATAAGCATGCAAACCGCCTTCATTGATCCTTAAGCATTCCCATTCGCATTGTTTCGCCCCCTAATTGATATTCCTTGCTCCTGCCATTGCAATCAAAATCAGCGCGAATTCTTCTTTGTCTTGAGCAAATTTGATTTAAGAATGCGTAATTTCAAATTTAACAATTCTGCTGTTGGAGTGTGCGCACATTGTTCGCCAGTAGCGCTGTGCAGTGCCACAACGAATCAAAATCAAGGAGGAGGACCTTTTTACTGTTTTTGTTGGTTCTTCTACTTTGTCGTCTTTATGTATGGTTCCATTATCGCGCGCTAAGCTGAGCTCGGCGTCTTTGCATAGCGACAAGCTGTGCTGTCAATTCAGCGTGCCAAAGTGCATAAACACAACCACATTTATACAAACACACACACACGCAGGCGCTTGCACACGAGTCAACAGGAAGTCATGTAAAGGTGCAAACGAGCTTCCGTTTCAACTCTGCGCTCGCTGTTGGCGCTGTCATTGGCATGTATTCTCGATATACATACAAACAAATGTATCTAAWTGCAAAATTCTTCTTATTTTAATGTCAAATTAAATGTTTTTGGTGTGATTGACGGCGAGAAATGTTTTATTTTTGCCGCAAATTTGTGGCGTTCTCTGTATGTTTAGAGCTATCCTTTTAAACTCAGAATATTGTTATAAATTTACAGCCAGCTAAGTAATGAAATATTATTTTCAAGGAAACTAAATTTTCTAGACATTTTATACGTTAGAACTTCTTATTTCTTCTAAATGCTGCTTTTCATGAGAATAGGAATAAGAGTATTGTCATATAGCCGATGACAGCCGAGCTAATTTTAGAGCGTTTCTAATGATGCGGATAATACGATTGCAATATCGCTCTAATATGCTATACAAAACATCTGCGGCACTTATTTTATTCATACATTTTCTTATGTCACTAGATCCTAATTTTTCATTTCGATTTAATCAGCGGGCATTTTGGAACATATCTCCCACAGTCTTTTCTTCGCTTGCTAAAAGTACTTCAGTATTAAATTCTCAGAATTATGTTGGTTTACACCAGTTTCTTACAACAGCAATAAGTCAGAGAATGTAGCAAATACCACGACCCTCAACTCTCTAATCTTTGCGTGTGAGATCGGTGTAAAAGTACGCATTTTCATAACTTTTCCTCCGGATGTTACAATGAAAAATGGCGTTTCAGACTTTTTCTAGCGAAAGGAAAAACTTTGGTTTGTCTATCTATGGTTATGYTGACAGTTTGCTCGATTATCGAGGTGTGGTCCACTMCGAATTCCTTCCGACCGGCCAAACTGTCAACAAGGAATACTATTTGAGTRTTATGCGTCGTTTGCGCGAAGTTATTCGTAAAAAGAGACCGGATTTATGGGCCCACATCTTGGTTTTTGCACCACGATAATGCACCATCACGTACTGCATTGATTGTATGTAGGTTTTTCGCTAAATAGCAACTATTTTGAGAATTTGAAAAAACGTTGGTACAAGTGTATTGGGGTCAAGAAGGATTACTTTGAGGAGTACGACATAGATTTTGAAGAATAAGTTAAGAATTTAAAATTATGAACAAAGTCTTACAATTTTTTGCTCATWGTAATATGTACATATGTAAGTGAAAGAGTTTGTATGGCACTGGCACTTTACCTTCGAAATAGTGTTTTAGATTTTAGGCGCTCGCTTCTGACGTCAGTGAGATGTCGGAAATGTGGACGTCGCCTGGTCAATGGTCAATTTCGTGGCCATTTATTTTGATTGTGGTGCATTCGTAGCGACAACCAGCGCTGATGGTGTCCACTTGCATTGCATTAAGGACACGCTGAGAGCACGCACACAATTCTTAAATACGAGTATCCAGCTATGAAATCCCATGAACGTGTGCAACGAAGCCTGAACTCGCAAAGCGCATTGCGACCATTTTACGTATGGCGCTGATATCAGCAGCTGGGTTGTAGTCGTTCATCTCTGTGTCCGCCGACTTTTATTCGTTCTTCGCCAACTTATTTCAAAATTGCAATGATAACGTTTGCACTTTCAATATCTTGGCACATGCTCGGCAATTTCGCTAACAAATGCAGAAAGCAGAGAATGCATCTTAATGCTGGGTCGCAGGGTCAAGTGTGCGCTGGAAATACTGACAGAGCTTTTGTTTAAATTAAGCTGTCGAGTTCGGTTGCCTTGATTATTATAAAGTTGAAGGAAAGTGAAAGATCTGCATGCCTTTTGGAGAAAACTGGATAATTATGGGTTTGTGGCCGCCTGTGGGTTGTAAGTTAAAATCTTAACCAACCAAAAGCTAAATTGTTATTATTGTGCTTCATAAATACAGGAAACAGTGTGAGAARTAAAATTAGTCTGCTTCAAAACAAATAAATTTAATTAAACTATTGGGTCGTTCACTTCGTAACTTCGTTGAAATGCCTAGGATTAACTTCTAAGTTTGACATATGGATTCCTCATAATCTTACAGAACGAAATTAACTTCACGCATTAGCGGCTGTGTGATCAAAAGCCAAAGAAGTGATATATTTTTGAAGCGCAATGGTACTGGCTACGAAAAGTGGGTTGTTTACAAGAATGTACAACTTAAGAGATTAGGGGATGAACCAGCTCAAACCATTTCGAAAGGCGGCAGTCACCAAAAAAAGGTAATGTTGTCAGTTTGGTGGGATTTCAACGGGATTATTACTTGTTCCGATATCTTTTTTGGTTGGGAGACCTGAAATCAGGATGTCAATTTTTCGCCTGCAAGAGTGAAAGATTTGCATTTGCATTAGAAAAGACGAAATTACTTSGTTAACGACCCAGTATATGACTCGAGAAATGGAAAAGAAACCCCATTGTTGATAAACACACACACACACAGGTATTTTTTTACATATTCTATCAACCCTAAATTCCAATTAAAATGTAGACTGCATTTTTACCTACATTTCTTGAACAAATACAACTATGAATGCACTCAGGGAACGGTAAACCCATATTTCGAACTTTTCTTCTGTACAAAATACTTTTCTAATTGTCAAAAACTTTTGACTATTTAACTTCCAACAAATTCATAATGGAATTGTAAAATACTTTGAATTTGACTCAATGGTAGTTTACCACAGAGCAAGTGTTTCACATACATACATACATACATACATACATACAAACATATGCATGCACAGAAATGACTTTGTTTCCTAGGGGAGGTAAAACGTTGTAAGTATTTTAGTACGTTCATATACATCCTATATGTATGTACATATCTGGAAGTATTAACTTACTAATATTCTCAGCCTTTGTGGTTACACCACTACTACATGCGCATTGACTATGAATAATAGTAAAGTTTAAAAGGCAATTTGTCGATTGGTGAAGCGGTTCCTTAGATGTTGAATAGCTAAATAGGGCAAAAAACCAACAAAAACAAAACAAAGCAAATCAATCATTTTGAAAGTGGCATTCACACACACATTCACAGATCCGCGCACATGTTCCAAAACCGATGTGGGTAAAATATAACGACTATTATTGTGTTTTTCTGTGCAATTTGAGGGAAATTTGGCAGCACTATAATTACGTTAATACAAATACACATAGTACATATGTACATATATCAACGGGAATTGCGTTGAAAGGCAAAACCGGCGGAAATAAAGCGAATAAATGAGAAATACTTGATGATTTGGGCAATTAGAAGTTGTAAATAGTTGAAATACACACACATGCACACGTATACATTGCTTGCATGTTTGTGTGTGTTCGCTAATTTGGGCTAAAGAAGTAATAAAACGCACAGTAGCATTGAAGGATTTGCCGCTGCGTTCACAATTTACGAAGGTTTTGTTTAATCGATGGGACTTTGACTTTAATTGGAGGTTGTAAAGAGGAATGTAGTTATGCATATCGCCTTGTACTCTTTCATGTATTTTGAAATGTTTAAAGATATATATTTATATGCAATAGATACATATGTATACCATCTGATCAAATATGACTGATCGRTATCGAATCGAACCCACTTTTTTCCTTAGTTTTTTATGCTCGGGGGAAGTTTGAACTCTATAACCTAGACGCGGAATTGACCAAATAAAAAATTTAGCAAACGAGTTTGCTTTCAATAAGAGGATGACAAAGTAKGTATTTATTCCCGTTAAAGTACATTCGACGCCATTATGTATAGAATTCGATTTCTYTTGCATGGCCACCACGGTCACGCTTGCAGAAGTCCATACGTAGAACCCAATTTTCGACGGTTTTCAAGCATAAATCGGTCTATACTGCTTCATTTTTACGTTCGAAATTCGTATCAAGTTCATCAATTGTCGCTGGCTTGGCATAGACCATAGACTTGACGTAGCCCCACAGGAAATAGTCTAACGGCGTCAAATCGCACGAYCGAGGCGGCYAATTGGCGGGGCTATTTCGTGRGRTAACACGTTCACTAAACTTGTTTTTCAATAAATCGATTGTGACATTCGTTTGTTTCGCCGTCTTGTTGGAACCATATATWGTCCAAGTCCATCCATTTGGTTAACATTTAGCGGTAGCGATTTCCATTCACAGTAATATGCTGGTCTTGATCATCACGAAAGAAGTACGGCYCAATGATAACGCCGGCCGGCAATGGTGAYTCTTGAGTACGTGGGGATTGCTGCCTTACTAATGACGCATATTGTGCTTATTGACGAAGCCATTCAGCCAGAAATGAGCCTCATCGCTCAAGATGAGTTTTCGATGAAAATGCGGATAATTTTCAAGTTGCTGCTCAGCCCAATTCACGAACATACGACGATTCCGGTGGTCAAAAGGCTTCAGTTCTTGCGTCAATTKGATCTTGTTAGGATGCAGGCCATGATCTTTTCGCAAAATTCGTCACACCGATGACACAGAGATGCCCAACGCTTGAGAACGTGTGAGAGACTGATTTGGGTCTTYCTAAATTGATGTGCTAGCGGCAGCAATACTCTCTCCACTATGGGCACTTCGTTGTCTCACTGTCACGGGAAAATTTTGTATTGTGCCTGCGGAATCAAGTTTTTTCATTAGACGCTCAATTGCAGATCTGACGGAAGGATTATGACGACGATAAATTSGTCGTAGCGCTCTTAAAATTGAGGCCAMTGACTCCGAATTTCGGTAGTAAATTTTAATAATTTCGACCCGTTGTTGGAACGTATATATATCTTTCTATGATGAAACTGTAAACCCTATTGAAGACAAAATTCAAAAGAGCTGGAAAAAATATGACATCGTTCGCTGTCCCTAACGGTSTACTTTTGTAATATGATGTGTRGTGGCAAATGTTGCAGAAGTATCTTGGGGAGTCACAAATATATGAGTGGCTTAAAGTAATCAGTGAAGGCTTCGAAGTCATTGACACATGTCGTTCATCTGATAATGCTGATAACATCGGTTAAAGAAGCAGTGCTTGAAAAGCATCCTGTTGGCATCAGAAAGAACGCAGAGGATCTCAATATCTTTTATGGATCGATTCAACGCATTTTGGTTAAGGCTTTATATTATTGCTGGTGGTAGAGACCTGGATTTGAACATGTCGCCGAAGCTGTCCAATAATTCAGCGAATAGTCCGAACCAAAAACGATCGTAAACCGATAAAACCAAAATTCGTTGAATGACCAAAAGGGGRATATATTTCGATTTAGGATTAAAGTTGAGGAAAGGAGTATTTGCGTTCAGCTAAGTGAAGAACACAGAGTCAGACATTAATTATAAAATAAGTATCTAAGTTAAAGATTTTTTATCGTTTTCAGCTACGAAGCAAGCTCTTTTATTTTATTAATAAAAAATCGTTCACGAAATTGTCACATGTGTTTGCTACACAACACAAACACAATAATAACAAATGTACAAGTTCCATTTATCACCATTTACCGCTCATCTTAATTGGCAATGGACAAATGTCTACATACTACATACAGACGATACTGACCAAGTTAGTGCGTGCTGACACCCGCCACGAAGTCATTGCGCGTTTGCGTGTTCGCACAGTGTTAAAACGTAAACGCCGGAGGTCTCTCTTCGAGGACAGCCAAACAGGGGAAGACAGACARYAACTGTGCAACAGTAGARTGAGAATATTGACATTATCACCCACAAGCAGGACGACTGGTCAGTAGTACATGTAGGCCTCACTGGTGGCGGCGGGGAAGACAATTGAAGTGCTGGTCGCTAGGCCAGGCTATCGGCAATCTAGAAAAGATGCCAGCTAGTCGGTCATTTAGTTCTGGCTTCGCGCCTTTTAGTATGTATATCAACAGTTTTATGCGGCCTCTTTGCTTCTCACACACATGTACATRCATACATGCGTGTGAGAGTGTGTGTGTTATTTATGCAATAATAAATTGTGCGTGTCACAAACAAATGATAAACACTTTTATGTGCGAGCCGTCACGCTTTGTAAATCTCGGATAAAGCGAGTAACCGGCGCATAGTCCTTTTTCCGGACAGTAGGTCACCATGATCTACTGATTTCTTGCGCCAATTAGTGTGAGTACACATACATTTCTTTTTGTATATCCATGTATGTATGTGTATATGTGTCAGGGAATGAGGTTTGTTCGGAAAATTGGGCACATTCCTTCTTTATCGGCGAATTTTGTTAGTGTGCGGCCAACTTTAGATCTCCTATTTTACTCATTTACACTTGCAGTTGCATGAATGTGAGTTGTGTATGTGCTACAGCAGAATGTGTGACATTAAAAGGCATTTCTTAAAAATACCGAATCGAGCTAAGTGAAATGGACCATTATCCTGCTGCTGATATACATATGTAGTACAACAAATGCAACAACAAAAGGCCATTGCTCAAAGATTTTCTGGGTGTTCCATTGTTGACATCACACACTGCGGGTGCTGAACAATTTAATTCCTTGAATTGAGCGGTTTGAAAATCAAACGATAAGTGAAGTCGGAAGTTCAAAGATTTTTTTATAGAAAAGATACATATCTACACACATATATACGTATGTATATACGTACATAATTAAAAATTATCGTATTCGTTATGTGTGTTGGCAAAGTAGTGCAAAGTGCAGTCTTCGGTTATTGTTGATAATTCGGAATTTATTTTATTAAATTTCATCAATGAATTCGAAAACTTTGTAGTATATATTAATAATAAATCTTGTATTGTAAATGCACTTGATTAAATTCCTTATGTAGGACTAATAATAAGTCCCCTTGGTTTTGCGCGCCCTCGCGAGTTGCTGAACTGTATCTCTTATCGAAGAGATTGATTCCCAATATTGATCTATTAATATTTGTTAATTCTATATTTCCGATCGTTCGTCTTTATATATGTATATGTAAACATAAAGATATATTTTTAGTGACCTTCCATAACCATTAATTCAAAATAAAATAAAATAATATATCAGTTCCACCATTTGCTCTTAAAACCGTATATTCAATTTTACAAAACATTCAATAATTGCAAATAATTAGCAACACTGTTCGCGAAATTCGAACACACCCACTACTTTTCGCACACCTGTTCCCAGAATTCMAATAAGCAATGATTGGCAATTCCGGCGTCACTGATAAACCAATTGGGTAAAATTTCTGTGTGTTTGTTGTGTTCTTTACTTATAAATGCAAGTTTCAGTTGCAAAGCGTTTAAATAAAGGAGAATCATCAAATAGGTAGGGTTATTCGCTTAGCTGGCTGTTAAAAGAAAAATGATTGACATAAATTATGAGTGAGTACATCATAAGTTACTTTGTTTTTGTTGTTTCGCTTTGTAGTGCAGTACTTTGTGTTTATGAATGGTTGGCGTGCGCGCTCCGTTATTCTGCCGACGTAACTTGCGAAATTTGAATTTTTGCGCGACGTTTTTTTTTTTTGTTGTTTTTTTATATTCTCTCTGAAAGCGTTGCCAGTTGGTGTGATTTATTGAATATTGCTTTTGTTGCAGTGGCAGTAAAGAGCCGAGTTGACAGATCTTGGCCGGATAAAAATCCGATTACTTAGAGCTATGGGCTGATATTAGAAGAGATCTAGAGACCTTACGCTGAGATCGTTCTTAAAGGGTTATTTCTCTTCATTTCAAAAAATTGAATGTACATTTCGATTAGAATGTTCTACAAAAATTTATTCGGCATTTGTTTCGGAAAAATTAGTTTGTTTGAAATAATTTTTTTTTTAACTAAACGCTATTTTATTGTCGGTGASGCATTTTTATTTCTATTTATCTATGACAGTAAACATTTTTTGTTTGTTTTTGAATTTGAGATAATTGTAAGCAGAAAAATCTTCCTTCCGCCAGTTACTTTTTTTACTACTGTATAACTAGAAATTTATGAGTATTTGTGTACATATGTACTATACTGATGTAATGATACAACTATTAATAAGAATATTAACAAGGGTATCTATAATTTGCAGTAAATTAACGATTACGGGTGGGCCGAATATGTTAAGTGGTGTATATGAAGCCACATTCATATTCCAAGCAGTTGCATATTTATTTGATATATAAAGATGTATGTATGTACTTAATTAAAATGAACTTAATCAAACTTGGATTTCATGCAATAAATCGCGCTTTTAATTAAACTCAAACTCTTTCTCAAAACTTTTCTGTTTTGTGGAAAACGGTTAAATATGATCCATGTGTATAGATATATTATACATACATATGTACATATATACATTTGTACATTTGAGTATTGTAAATAAATTAAAATATACATACATATTTCAGATGAGTGGCAAGCGTTCTCGCAGCTTTAAATGTGCAGTTCATCATCGCGACCGAGAAGTTTGTTCCGAAAATGATTTCCATCTCGTTTTAGAGGATCCGCCGTTCTTCAAGAAAATGGTACATGTCGTTGCCATGGAAATACTGCCCGAGGACCGTGATCGAAAATACTACGCCGATCGCTATTCCTGCTGTCCCCCGCCTTTATTCATTATATTGATGACAATCATAGAGGTAAAGAAAACATTCCAATTGTATACTTAGTAAAAAGCCTAAATTCCTTCATGTACTATATATTTTATAAAAATATGCGGTTCAAGTACTTTTATAGTAATGTATTACAAAAATATGTTTATAGATACATATTATGTGCATAAACGCAATGGGGGACTTGATAATTGGAGAAGTAAACGTGAACGTAGTAATTAAATTGTGTCAATGGGTTTGAGTTAAAATGTCAAATATTTAATGACTACGCGTGTCGTAAGCGACTTGCAATTCTTTTGATGTAATTTTTAATGTGTCCATTACTATTTTCAATATTTAAATATTCCAATACGCAAAATACTCTATTCACCAAATTAATATATTTGTATGCATGTGTGTATGTATGAAGGTGAACCTGAATGACCAGGTACTTTATTGGAAAGTCATAAAATGTTCATAAGTAAATAGTGAAATATGTTTGTTAAGTACAGTTACATGTAATTAAATACACACAAATGTTGACAATATTTTCGATACTAAAAACCGAAATTACATAAAAATACCGTAAATATGCTTAATAGCCGGTTTCAATGCGCTTTTATTGCCTTAGATGGTTAAGCTGCTATGAAAGCTCCGTAGTATGTTAATTAAGTCGTGCGTAGAAATAGCTACCGGTTGGTATGTGCACAGGCATTTTGTGTATTATTGCCTTATATACAGAGGGTAACCCGCATATATGTACTTTACACATATGCAAATATAAATGAACCATTTAAATGACAGACTTTCTTTTGCTCTTGCAGCTCTGTTTTTTCGCCTATCACACACTCGTGGTTGGAGAAGCTGAACCTGCCGGTCCCGTTCCGATCGATTCATACTTCATTTACCGTCCCGATAAGCGTCGTGAGGTGTGGCGCTTTATATTCTATATGGTATTACACGCTGGTTGGTTTCATCTCGGCTTTAATTTATGTGTGCAACTGCTTTTCGGTTTGCCGTTRGAGATGGTACATGGGTCCGGACGAATTGCTTGTATATATTTTTCTGGTGTGCTGGCTGGATCGCTAGGTAATAATGAATWTTTAGAGTCAAGCTTTAGAAATTTTATGAAAACTTAATATTTAAATTTTTAATCTTTTCATATAACTTTTATATTTCTCTTTTATTACGCTATTCGCAGGCACTAGTATTTTTGATCCCGAAGTGTGCCTAGTAGGCGCCAGTGGTGGTGTATACGCACTGTTAGCTGCTCATTTGGCTAATGTCATGTTGAATTTTCATCAGATGCGCTATGGCATTCTACGTCTAATTGCCATCCTAGTCTTCGGTAAGTATCGAGTACTGAGTACTGAATATCTTCACACAACTTTAAACTTTCAATATTTCTTATAAATATTTCTTATCTATCATTTAATATCCTTGCAGCATCCTGCGACTTTGGCTTTGCAATTTACGCCCGATATGCCGAAGAATATCCATATAGTCCCTCAGTGTCGTATGTCGCGCATTTGACTGGTGCCTTATCAGGTCTTACAATCGGCCTGATTGTGCTCAAGAATTTCGAGCAAAAGCTGCACGAACAGCTCCTGTGGTGGATCGCTCTTGGTATTTACACTGCCTACATCATATTTGCAATAGTCTTTAATGTCTTGAATAGCACAGCGGCGTTGAGTCTAGATGTGGAACCCATTCATGCAACTGAAACGTTTTTCAATGATTTCCATGTGTAATATAGTTTGTGTTTACTATTGCACTCTGGACACTCTTTTTTTATGGGAGAGAAGTACATGAGTAAACCAATTTTCGCAATAATTTCACAACATAAGTTTGTATGTATAAATGTAATGCTTTAAGGTTTGTGTTAAACGCTTGCAATAAGCTTGTGCTTTTTTTTGTCTATAATAGTTCTCTTCTTTTTTTTGTAAAGTGAATGAATGAATTGAAATTAGTGCTTTTTTTTATAAAAAGTTCCACATTATGTTTTTGTTTATTCTATTGTAATTTTATGTTTCTGTTTATTATAATTAATTTCGGTTTAATTTGTTATTTAATTGCTAATAATTAAACATCAGTGAACAGTATAAAAAAACTAAGAGGTTTGACTTGCCTTCAAAATGACGAATGCGGATTAATTTAGTGTGTTAATGRGGGATCTCATTAGATCGTGCAATAATTTAAGTGTGCATTTATAGAATTTTGTCTTAAGGGAAAACGCAATTGAGTCTCTCTGAATAATATATTGTAATAATGAAATTTAAAAAGTTTCTAAATTGCCAGTACAAAATAGTTACTTCTAAAGCATATTAATGAAATGTATGTATGTAAAGCGRTTCATATGATTATATTTACTAAAATTAAAAATATTTTTAAGTCGGAAGAGGTGTAAGCAATTGGCATTATATATRCATACATAAGCATGTTTTGGAAAAATATACAAAGTCTTCTGAAATCTTATTTTTTTTAATAACCGAACTCGAATAATTGATTGTCAGAAATAAATTAGTTATTTGTATAACTGATTTTAAATTTGTATTTGATTGCCGCCTTATGTTCATAAAGAAACATGATATATAGTGTATAATAAGCTGAAATGTATCATTTCAATGAAATACAATATTATCCATTACTGCTGCAAAATGTTTCGGTTTCGTTCCCTTGAAGTAATACTTGTAATAGGCTAAGGCGAAGTTATAATTCAGACTTTTTCACCCAAAATATGTATTTTAGATGGAACGATGAAGTACTCCAGTTGCTACTCAAGCCTGCCTTTGCCTAAATCCTCATTGAATTACATTTTTTACAAYTATGAAAGAACGTTGGTACTTAAAATAAACRAAAAGTACGTTTTAGATRTACATATGTAAATATACATATAAGGTACTTATATATAATATGTTCCAATATGGACGAATACAACACTGCCATTTAAAGAGTTCTACGTCTCGCAAAAATATCAAATAAATAAAACTATTTATTTAAGGAAAGCACTGCGAGCTATTTTGCTATTTTTAATTATATCTACACTTTGTACAATAAAAAATACAACTAATTACAATTTTTAAATAAATATTGTTTTTTTTTACATATTCAGCAAATATACTAAACATTTGTTTTTATTGTATTTACTTCGATTATTTGCAAATATTTGTAAAAAATTGCAAATAGAAAGGTTAGGTTAGGTTAATCTAGTACGCCAATAAGCCATAGACCGCGTCTACCAGTTTTTGTCCCTTGCGATACCAGATGGAGTTCAGTCGCTAGGTTCACGACGAGAGCCACTCTTAGGGATGCCTGCGCTTTACGAGAATTTTAACAGATCCTGCGGCCTCAATATCGACCTCCATTGTACTATACCGTGGAGACACCAAATGCTTACAGCGTGGTCCCGTTGTCGAATGCGGGACAAGTGCACTAGAGATGCTATTGTATATTGTTTCCATGGTGTCCTGCTCTAGACATTTCCTACAGTCTTCTCGATCTGTCAGCCCCATCACGCGATCGTGTGTCGCTAACAGACAGTGGCCAGTTAGTATTCCCATCATCTTCCTACATTTGGATTGTAGGGCATCTGCGGAAGCGGTGGAATATCGGCCTTGGTTAGGTAGTTATTCACTGCGATGTCTTGTCGACGTAAAACTTGGCGTTGGCGGTTTGTCGARGAGGAACAAATTCATGGTGGACGATGCCTTTGATGCTTTAATTCAATTCTTAAAACAGCATAATCTGTGCACAAATAAACATTTTACAAATTTCGTCAACCAGTAACATTTTGCACCAAAACATATAGTGCATACATATGTACATCCATCTTTCAATTTAACCTAACCTATTCATTCATAAATTACGTAAAAACAAAATCTGCAGCTGAGACTCATCAATTGAGCTTTTGCAACTCGTATTCTCCTTGTCTTCCTCCAAACTATTTTCCATGCGCTTCCACTGCCAATCAACACACTCACGCGCACACAGAAAAACAATTGCTTTCATGTTTGTGTACATCATCAATCATATTCTCTCCAATTTTTCGCCAACGACCAGAAACAGATACGTSAAAATTTTAACATTAAATACAGAAATATCCACTTTTTGCTGCTAAATCGTCAGTCGCCGCTGGCATTCCACCCCTACTTTCCTACTTACCCCGTTGCAATAAAGCTTCCGCTAAATCACAATTCTCATCGGTGTAAACATAAGGCTGTCAGTCAAATGTTGATTGTCACTTATCAATTCCGAAATTGTGCAGCAGAAGAACTGCAGATTGGGAGACATGAAATGACCGTTAACCAAACAAACGCTTCTACAGCACAGTTAACATATATTTAAAGAATTGCTTTGTGGAAAATCTAAGCATTTTGTAAGACACTTTAAGGTGAGAAGCTATGTTCGACCCAAAACGAAACCCTGACTGGAGATTTAGCTTCACTTTAACCGGTTGTGCCCGCAGGGCCTTCAAGTATTCAGATGGTTTTTGGTGTTTTAGTTTTGCAACTGTAGTTATTCTCAACTATCTGTTGACTTTTTGCAGAAGCCTATTTGCCYCGCGTCGCTTTTGATCCAACAAGTTCCTCTTCGCATCCGCTTTTTTACAATTTCCTGCGATTTTCAACAACAATTTTCGCGAGTCTGCTTTTGGATGACGAATTGCGCCGGTAAATATGCTTTAAATTACATGTCCACACATATACCGATCCCAGCCTCTGAAATGCCAAGTTTTGAGGACATTACGTGTATATACATATATGTGACGGGTACGCTTCTCACGCCCTCCGCGCTCCCAAAAAGAGTTATGCTCCAATGGCGTCGATATACCCATTTATATCTGTGTGTGTGTGCATGTGTGCGTACAACGGTATACTGCCGGTATAGTATGCGAGTCATTGTGGGGGCGACAAGCGGGCCTTGGGCCACTGAGGATGTTTGTAGCCATAATAAATGGCCGGATATGTGTCGTGCGAACAGGACTGAAAACGAAAAGTGTAAACAATCGAATATGGTTGGGAAGAGTGACAGACCGGCTGAATGGCAAGTGCGCAAAGTGACACTGTGCGCTGATAAATGTGGAAGGTTCATTTACACAGTGCCACCCACACACATAGGCACCAGCTTTTATTTGTACCAACATTAGGGTGCTGRTACTTTTCAAGCAAATGCCAACAGCGCGTTTATTCATTGTGCAGATTTTCTATTTATATCTATATCTATCTATATTCTGATTTTTGGTGTTACTTCGTCAGTCGTTAATTTTTGGTCACCACCCTAATGTTATTGTCATTAGCTTAAAAAGATATTTTTATTTGACTACTATAACAGTGCAGCTGTAATGAAAACGGTAAACGAAAAATCACTTTCACAATACATTATCAACGAGCTCCATAGTTCTGTTGAAAGGTTATATGATCTTCTTTATTGTTGTTTTTTGTTGAAAATCCAGTTTCGTTCCGGTTATATAGACCCGACTGCGTGGTCKTCTTCATTGTCGTTGACACTGCTTACAAGTCCTTTTTACTGCTTGGCGCCAATTGGAGATTYCATGTTCAGCCAGGTCCTTTTCCACCTGKTCCTTCCAACGGAGTGGAGGTCTTCCTCCTCCGCTTCCTCCGCCAGGAACTGTGTCGAACACTCTTAGAGCTGGAGTGTATTCATCAATTTGGACAACATGACCGTTGGAGCGCAGCCGCTGTCCTTAATTCGCTCAACTACGTCAACGTCATCGTATATCTCATACAGCTCATCGTTTCATCGAATGCGGTACTCGCCGTTGCCAATGCGCAAAGGATCATAAATCTTCCGCAGAACCTTTCACTCGAAAATTCGTAACGTCGACTCATTAGATGTTGTCATCGGACGGGAATAAGGACTTACAGGTTTTTGTTTGTCAAGAGGGGACTTTACTTCTCATCTGCCAACTCAGTCCTAAGTAGCATCTGTTGGTAGTGGTTATTCTGCGTTGGATTTCGAAGCTGACGTTGTTGTTGTTGTTAATACTGGTTCCAAGATAGACGAAATTATCTACAACCTCGAAATTATGACTGTCAGTAGTGACGTGGGAGTCGAGGGCGACGACTGTTTTCTTGATGACAGGAGATATTTCGKCTTGCCTTCATTCAYTGCTAGATCCATTTACTTCGCTTTTTAATTYAGTATGGAGAAAGCAGAACTAACGGCGATKTTGAGGCTAATGATATYAATTTCATCGGCGTACGCCAGTAGCTGTACACTCTTATAGAARATGGTATCTTCTTTACTTAGTTCTGCAGCTCGAATTATTGAAGAAGTAGMAGGATAGRGAGTYGCTTTGCCTRATYCTGAAAGAGCTTTTGGTWTTGCTCAACGTCAGCTTACACAGCCGCATTAGTTTTTCGGAGATACCAAATTCAGACATAGCGGCATAAAGGCAGCTCCTGTTCGTGCTCTTGAAGGGTCATTGAAATTTGATTATTTTGTGGCTAATGGGGGCTTTGAAATAAGAACTCAAGAAACTCTACTATCGACTTTTAGCGTTGTTGACTTATTCCTTCTTCATTCTTTGCAAATTGGAGAATTTTCTAATGTTAACAGCATKWCATAATTCAGGTCRGCGCAGGTGGGCGCTAATATCGATAAAGTTTGAACTTTTTGCAATTTCCCCTCACCCACATTATTAATGACCCCATGTAAATGTGTGAGTGTACAGCAATAAATGTGTCCGCCTGCGTATCGAAAGAAGGTACAAATGGCTCTAAAACGAAGCCTGTGTAATTTGAGTTAAGGGTAATTGAAAGCCGTGAACCGAGTTGGTAATCACCAGCCTAGAAATTGCCAACTTCGTCCTTTCAACTGTCACTTTCTCAGATAATTTATTAAGTAAACAAAAGTAACCTAATTTCAGGCATTACCACGAGCAAATAGCTCGTTGACTGTGACTACTCCATGCCATCTAGAGTCGACATCGACACCATTGTTTGGTCATTATTCAATTTTGTGCCTCGGTGCATGCACATACATACATACATACAGACATCATAACGGTATAAATACGTAAATAGTTGTGAATARTCACGTGAAAAAGAAGGCTTTTTCWGTTGCAACGCTAATGGCAGTCATAACGGTGTTGGTAGTGGTGATGGTGCGGGAGGTTGTGCTGCGGGAAGAAAGAGCCATTGATAAGAAGCTTGGAGCCAAAGGCCAAACAAAGGATCATAAATTTTTTGGACCGCAAATCCATTATCGATACAAATATATTTGTGCTTATATAGTATATATATATATATATGTATGTATGTATGTATGTGTTTGCATGTATGTATGACAAGTTTAAATAGTGTAAGATAACTGCGTTGCTAGAGATTGTTCATAGAAGAGTGTTATTTAGCTGCAATGGTCTTAATGTGTGCACTCATTAAGATAAATGTGCAAACAACAAAAACGAAAACTGAAGTTGTCTTCTGATAGTTGATTACTTTCGATTTATAAAAATCTTAAATGCAGGTGAAGCAAGGATGAGAAGGCGATTGCAAATACCGTTAAATGCAAATGGACATTTTAAGCAAGTACATACAGTTGCGAGATGTACTTTAGCAGTGAAACTCTTCTGCTTGTTATAGGTTAACAGAAATATTTTCATTGCAAAAATCCGAATTTGGAGCCAATGAAACCACTGAAGCGTTGAAAATGTTGCAGACGTTTTGGGTAGTATATTTTATTAAGAATACAAGTTTAAGAATGCGTTATACTTCAGTGAAGGTCGTAAAGTCATTGAAAGCTTATCTCATGCGCGACGTCCATCCGCCACTTTGCCGAGGATAGCATCAAAAAACGTTAATGAAACACTGAAAATCGTCTTGTCGGCATCAGAGAGTTATTAGAGGGTCTCAACATCACTTWTAGATCGGCTCAACAAATTTTGGTTAATGTTCTGAGTATGAGACGTATCCAGGTTAGATTCGTACCAAAAGATTGAATATTTTGAAAAACCGAGGTCGCGTAGAGGTCGTAAAATGACAGCAAAGCAGAGGCGTGTGTTTATAAATACGACGTCCCATAATCCAGCATATGGCGCTTAAAAAATGAGCTGAAACTGAAAAAAGAACCTCAAAGCTGAGCAAAAATGAAACGGTTGAGGCTCCTCGTTTTTTTGCTTACCGCGYGTGGTTTACCCTGAAAACGTTCCACAGGGTCATACGGTCAATAAAGGATACCACTTGACCGTTTTAAGGCATCTATGTGGACCAATTTTTCGTACAGAAGTGGATTGGGAGCAGAAACTAATGGATTTTTCAACACGAAAATGCTCCATTACATGCCAGCTTCATGGTGGCTGACTTCTTTGCCAAACACGAAACGAAAGCCAGCACTGAGCTACCATTTTCATCAGATTTGACTACTCGTTAATTTTTTCTGTTTTCAAAACTGAAAAATCGGCCTCGAGGAAAGCTTCATTAAAACCGTTATCATCCTGTCATTSGCTGAAGGTACATCCCAGCAGAGGCTTATAAGTGTATGGAAAATTTTATAATAATATTTAAAATTTTTTATTATTGTCATGTTTATTATTTACATCAATGGCACAAAAGGAACTTATTTTGAAAGAGATAATAAAAATTTGAAAAAAAATACGAAAATGCTGCTTTTTGTCAGCYTGGGTCAAATTCGATCAGATCAACTTCCAGCATGAAAGCTGTCCACTTCAACTGTTTGGAGTAACATTATATCTTACCTTGGATTGTGGTGTCTTATTCTGTGAATTGCARTTTTTTTGATTGCTACTGTATGTGAATATATATTACAATTGTGCAATATTTGTAAATGATATGAAAAAATAATTAWTAATTTCTCTCATTCCCGGCAATGAAAAATCCATAAATATGAGGGCTGTGATAATCCTTGGGTACTCGGAAAAATAAATAAAACAGTTGTGCAGAAAATAARCGGCTTTATATTTGTGTGTACAAAAATGTGTATTTAACAAGTAAGGAAGMACTATGTTCGGTTATAACCGAGCATTTCAAACTATTGTAATTTGTAAGGATTAAGGCCATCGAATTGCCTCCAGATAGATAAGACCTGTTAGTTATATGGGGTCTAGGGCGAGTTTTCATCCCATTTTATTCATTCTAAGCGCGAATATTCTCCGTTATAAGAAAAACAGTATTCCTCAATTTCCTTAAGATAACTCACAGATTGGAAAAATATGCGGTATAAAGTCATCCGGAAGTTCGAAATTTTGAATATTAGGAATATGGGGGCTAAAAGAAATATTGAACCGATTCAACCCATTTGTGGAACGGAGACATACTAGTATTAGTAAATAATTCTCTCTGAATTTCAGATATAAATCTCACATGTTGACCAATATTTTCGGTAAAAAGTCAACTATAAGAATTTGGGACCAAATAGTCGGTACCTATAGGCTCGAAAAAAACTACTGCAGCAGCATGTTGCAGGAGTATCAATATGAAAAATATATATATARTATACATATATGTAATTCAACAGTGAATTTATTTAAATGCACTTGTAGGTAAAAGGTGCTTATAGTGAATATCACACAACAAATCTCATATAAGGAGATCCGCAACATTAAACTATGGAAATTGCAGCACAGAATTGCTGTTTCTCGCAACCCACGCACATTCCCCGTTCAGCTTTGCAACATTTTATTGGTCAGCTTCATTGGCAGTTTATTGGCTCGTCAGTGAACATTATCAGCCTCACAAAGGACAGTAATATTGGGCCAGCGTTGGTACAGTGTTTGCATTTGACAATTTACTTTTGATTGACTTTTTRTTTTTGCCTTAAAAAGCAAACACTTTCTGTCAAATGCTGTCTTCAATTGGAGACGATTGGACCGGCGAATAAAATGAAACACGAAAACTTCATCTTTGCAGAATCAAATAGTAAGGTCAAACTAGAGTTTATTGCCATCAATATAAAATATTCAAACTCAGTTTAATTCAAAAGACTTCAAATTTAAGTTTATAAGACAAAGTCTTTGAAAGTCCGTGTCATAGCAGYAGTTAGAAGAGTGTCAGAAGAGACCGAATTTAATTGCCACAAATAATTTTTTTTTTTTGTTGGCTGTAATGGAAACATTTAAACGATATAGCACCGATCTTTATCACAGTAAATTATTTTGATTCAAACCAACCAATCAAAGGCTATGGCTCGCTTTTTGGTGAAGTAAAATTTRAACTGCTGATATCGTCATCCCAGCAATATTATGTTGAAGCAACACGTCATTTTATTTGGATATTAAAACTTATGGAATTTATTTGGCATCGCTCCACCGTGCCACGGCCGCAGAGCAACATGAGAATACAAATATCTGCACACGCGTGCATATGGATAAGAGCCACGTCCCTCCCGTGCCAGCGCCACATTCTCGCAGTTGGCCAACCTGTGGTGCGTGTAATGCGCTCGATGACTGCTTTACATTGCCTTATTGTTATTTATTTGTTATTGCCGGTTGTTGCATGTTGTTACTCAGAGTTGTAAGAAAATATCTCATCTCATGACTTGATGTGTGTACTTGTGGCAATTTATTTGCCTCTTTCGCCCTCTTTCGGCCTCCTTTGCACTGCATTCCGCCAGCAGCGGCCATGTGCACTGAATGTTTTTGCCACAACCATTGGCATTACTTAATATTCATAAATGACAAAGGTTTCTTCGACAGTTTCTCTGTTCTTCTTATTAATATTGTTATTGTTATATTGTTCTTATTATTGATCTTTTTGTGTCACTGCACTTGGCCCATGCCCATAGCCACATATCGTTTGGCTTTACTGGCGTTCCAAGTGTAATATTGTCCCACACACACACACACACACACAGATACACACACGTGTGTGAGGTATCAGTGTACGCATAGTTCAATTTCTGGTTCGAATGTTCGATTATTGGTTTGATGTGCACTTAATTGCACAAACTACATGAAATTTCTCATAGCAAAAGGCATTTATTGCACACTCCTTCCACAGATCGCACCCGCCTGCTTGTTTGGATGCCTGGCAGCTCGCAAATGTTCGTTTGAATGGACGAGCTATCGACCTAGGTCTGGCAATTGTGGTACTGTAATGGACGATGAATTTTTATCAGTTTCTTGTTATTAATTTTAAATATTGTTTATTATTTTTMCTTTCAACAAAGAGATTGATGAGGAATTCTAGGAACTTGAAGCTTTTACTACTTGTATGTCTGTCAACGGTTTAGCTGATTGTGTAAAAATTGTTGTTGTTGGTGGAATGCGGTAGTATTGCATAGAGTCACTATTTTATATTTTGGATTTTGTAAACCAAAGTTTAATTTTCTGTAAAGTTTCTTTATCACTTCTGGGTATAAGCTTTGAGATTCTTCCATGGTACTAAGTTTGTTATTATGGCGCCTGCAGTAAGAGAAAAATTCAATGAAAGTTGCTGAATCGCAGGATTTTCTCACAGTGACTGCCCTAAGGCACACAGTGGTTGTGAAAAAGCTTCGCATATAATTCGAAAGCTTCTCTTAACGGGATAGCCTAGTCTAGAAATTTGAAAAAATCCATTTTTTCCATTATTCTATAGTTTAAACGGTGAGTATTTGTGCTTAGAATCAATTAATTCGGATGAAAACTCGCCCTAGRCCCYATATAACTAGCAGACCTTATGTACSTGAAGGCACTTCCCTRGATTTAATCCTGGCAAGTTGTAAGAGTATGAAATGTTCCTTTCTATATCTTATCTACTTACTTGATTTTCAGGTCATCATTTTGTCATTTAGGTTCCTTGAATAATATTACAGAGTAAGGTGTTCCGGCTTTATATTTATATATTGATACTCGTAATTAGTGTTATATTGATATCTATCAATTTATGTGCTTTATTATATTTTTTTCGTTTAGCAATACCGCACTTTTCAAACTCTTAGGCAGCAAATACTTGACGTAAATATATTATATTTTSAATGTTTTTATTTGAAATTTGCTTTATCATTTTTTTTTTAATTATATTTAATAACTAGCACCAACAATTGATATACACAGCTTATTTTAATAAATATTCTTAGAATATTATTTTGCACATTCATCATTTTGCCTTCGTTTCTCAATTCCACTTACTTACTGCCTTGCTATTCGAAATGCTCTGAATGTGCTACTTACGGRTCAAAATATATGCACGTAATTTGTAGTTCACAGGAAAGAGGTTACGTCAACTTTAATATGCGGATTTCACAATGCATAAAACCTTTTTTAAAAGAAGTTAAGTTCTCTCCTCTTCTAACTAATTCATTTGTCTGTGGGTGTTGAACGGGAGAAGAGAACTTCGGAAATACAAATGAGTAGAACCAGTGTTGTCAATCTCGCAAAAGTTCTTGTTAATCACGTTCGAAAAAATATTTTATTATAAACACTTTTCATCATAAKGTTTAAAATATTTAGAACAGAAGCGATCGCAATGCAGTCACTTAGCATTTTTCTAGTGAAGTGAACAAGTCTAACAGTGAATATGCGCCAAACTAGTTTTATTAAAACAAGAATTTAAATAAATAAATAAAATTATTTGATTATCTCGCATAATGCAACAAATGTGATCGATATATATGCCAGTACCTCCGGTTCTGAAGGCCGCGCAACGTTAGATGTCATACCCACTGGATTGGTCTTGCAAATGGTTTAACGGATTCAACCAGGAATATGTGGCTTTAGCAGCGCAGATTTTCTATTATTAATATTAAATTGATCTACAAAGGCTGGTTTTTTAATACACCCGACACGGCTGGGCAAATTATTAACAAGGGGCAATGGGATTCCGCAGAATATGTTGAAGGAATATACTGCTTAAGAAATATTAAGGTTATTTATAAATTCTTATTTCTTGTTTATACAGAAGCCCAGCGGAAGGTCAATAAATAGCCTTGCTCTACAGAATATCCCGAACGTTGTAGTTTCTAGTGGGGAGCTCTTTAATAGTTTTAATTAACAGTATGGCTCTTTAAGGTAAATCTGTTTGGACGGCATGGTGTTAAATAAATTAATGTACTTAAATTTTTTTACAGTAAGCAATTATTATGAGATTAAAATACTTGGTTTATTCATTTGTATTTGTATATTTTTCTTCATGAATGAACTTACGCAATCAAAGAGATGATCTCGTGATGTGAGTTGTGCACCGATTAGCCAACGGCTTCCCTCAACAAGTCACTTGCTGGGCGACAAGCGGACTGCGTAACTTTTGGGAACTACCTAGTTCAAAAAAGCCAGAGAATAAGATAGTGTCAGTCTTAAATCTGGCTATAATTCCAATAAGGTCACCACAGTAATGAGACGTTATGTATAGTATTAAAGGCCTGTATTTATTTCCATGTTATTTCAGAGTTCTTGATGCAAAACCCAGTTTCAGTACAGGCAACGGATGTGAAAAGTAAGAAACCGAAGTTTTAGGCCTACAGCTAGGGCCATTACGAAGATTTGTAATTCACTCTTAACAATCAAGCAGAATTTCACGTTTTAGCTGGATCTCAGAGAGCACCCTTCAGRGACGCACGACTGGAAAGCGATATATGGTATGCTGATCTTATAAGATTAACTCATTATTGTGCCATGACTGCTGCTTGGCTCAATAGCCTATTCGCTTACAACCGCGTCCACCTAATTCGGGTACCGGAATATAGAGGTTAAGTCAGAAATGTTCAAATAAGCAACTTAGCTTATCTAACTGCGCTTGTTGCACCAATAGAATCAGAACTCTTCTTTGTAGAGAATTCCTATGACATGAAAGAGAGTTTTCTTAAAGAGAATTTTCGCAAAGAAAAAGAGGTTAGAGAAAGACTGTTATTGGGATCCATTAAGAATTGCTAGTAGAATGAGTTAAAACATTGAACACACAATTCTTGAATTTATTAACGTGTTGTGGCGGGAGCAGCGGCAGGKTGCAGTGCAAACCACAATTTGTCTGCTATATTCATGTCTATATAGATACAAATAGACCTGCAAGCGGACAGTAAGCGAGTACAACTCAAATAAAATGCACATATCCACATATACAATTACAGAGTTGCGGCATTCACACTTTTAAATACTTTATTTAACACTTCTGCAGTGCGAAATTCGTTGGTTTTGTTGCTTTGCCCAATTTTCCACGGCCGAATGAGTTTTTTATGCAACGTAATTTTGTCGCATCCTTATAGAATAATTAATTTTTTGGGGCGACTGTAAAAATTGCCATTTGAACGGTCTTTAGCGGCGAAACGGGCGGGTTTCAGAGACTACAGCTTGGTGTCCGGGTCAGTGGTGGAGGTGTGTGTGTGGCGTTCGCGCAGGATGTGGTTTGTGCTTAATGGTGTTGTTGTTGCAATGTACTGCATTGTTGCAGYGCTGAGTGTGTGGCAATATCCTTTGCTTCATCATTTGAAACGCTGCTGGCAAACGAGGATTTATGTGCGAAAGACTTTTGCGCTCCTATCGCGTTGCAGTTATCCTCTTAATAACGAGACAGGGGTTGCCAGAAAGATGTGTGCCGGTGTAAAAAATTACATACGGCAAATGCGAGGTAAAACACCATAATACCGTTATTTAAAATTTCAATAGAAAAATCACACTGCGCGCATATAACTTGATGCTGCTCCGACAGCGTTTCCAAAATAGGCAACTCATCCATAAACAAGTTTTGCTATGAACTTTTTTGCGTTTGCTCGTGTAATCCTTATATAGTACAGCTTTTGTGTGTAGTTGGTCACACTGCACTTATTATGAGAACTTTGCCACTGCAGCGAATACGTGTCGCGAGCGCTGAAAACTAATTATAAAGGAACACATACATACTCATACTAACATGTACATATTTACACATACTCACACTAACACATACGCCTCCAAAAAATAAAAGTAAATATATACAATATACAACATGAAAGTGCAAATTTGCAATAAAAAGTTGTTGGGGAATTGAAGGGGGTATACAACAAAAGTTGCCAAAATTTCGCATAGAAAAAGTGTCCCGTTATGTGTAGTATGTGTGCATTTGTATGGAAAAGGTTTTTGTATCCTTTATTGTACTTGGATATATGCATCGGTATTGGAACCGGCCCAAGGCCAAGGATTTCAAATTAGAGGCTTTAGAGAACGATTGTTGGGGGGAGATTGTGTTCAAAGTCCAGTTTAAGAAATTGTGCTCAACTACAAATTAGGTTTTGAAATTGGGTAGACTCGCTGGATCGAGATGGCTATACCCTTCTTAACCTCTCGTATTATTGGCGATCTATAGGCAATATGTTATGTGAGAATATGAACTAAACTGAATTTTATCGTATTCTAAAGAAATCTGTTAGATTCTGGACTCTATCAAATCGGTTGCTTATTCTCTTTCCCTTTTTTCTCAATCGGATTCATTCTCTTCTTTATTGGCGTAGACACCGCTAACGCGGTTGTAGCCGAGTTTACAACAGCGTGCCAATCGTTCTTACTTTTCGCTGTTCGGCGCCAATTAGATATTTCAAATATAGCCACGTCCTTCTCCAACTGGTTTTTCCAACGGATTGGAGGTCTTCCTTCTGCCGCATTCGCCGATGCTGGAACGATGGGCTCTACGAGATATACGACGACATTGACATAGTTCAGCGAGTTAAGGGACAGTGGCTACGCGGATGGATGAAAACAATCCAGTYCTTAGACTATTCGACGGAGTACCCCTCGCAGAAAGCAGAGGAAGACCTCCACTTCCATTTGCGCAAAGGACCATAAATCGTAGCAGGGCGGGAGACTTATAGAGCTTGGTCTTTCTTGGTTGAGATAGGACTTTACTTCKCAATCTCAATAGGATTRCCATTGAAATGTGCAGTGGCAATGCTGATCAAAAGTTTACCTGATACGATGTCAGGATCACTTCTGAAGTCGACGAAATCATAACTTTCAAATACAAGATTTAGTAGTCTAAGTGGCTTTCTTTACATCAACAATTCTAACCTAACCAATGGCGGAACCTGTAGATGGTGATCGGAATTCGCTGGTTGGCGGCGAATAATCATGATTGTGAGTGGATGCATCAAAGTCCAATTCTTGTTCTACTTTCAATTATTTTAAGTGTTTAAGTGAGCTTTAAAGTGTTTAAACTTTTACTAAAATGAAAACACTGCGTGCAAATTAAATGCGACTAACATAGAAATGTTCCTTAATAGTTTGAGCTCACATGTAGAATCGTCTGTATATATGACTTTAGTGCCGTTAGTGAGTTGCTAGTGTTTCTTCGTTTCTTTGTCTGCATGCTCAAGTGTTTGTGTTTGTGTGTGTGCTGGCAAGGACATTTTATAGCACTTTTAGGTTAATTGCCTCATCAGACAGCTCCGCAATGACCGCGAACGCTACACAAATTCCTAATTATTCGCGTGTGTTGCTAAAAAGCACGTGAGTGAGAAGGAAGTGTGCGCACAAATGGCCTCACTCCAAGGAATATACATACATAGGTACGAGTGTGGATAGAKAATGCCCAGGTATATTTAAGTTATCGTTTCTATGAGGTCATTGCTACAAGCTTTGCAAATTAGTGTGATATATATATGTATGTGTATTATATATTCATGCAAATATAACCATTCTCATATATATTTAATGTTGCTGTCATTTCTACAGTGGGTTCATATTTTAGGGGCGCAGCGCTCACATAAATATTTAATCATTAGCTAAGACATTTGAAAGCAAATTAATTCGAAATTATTATACGCACACCTCACCACAACCACAATGGCGTGAAGGTCACTGACTTTAATGATATTAAATTTATATGGAACAAGTAAGGGAGGGTTAAGTTCGGGTGTCACCGAACATTTTATACTCTCTACTACTCTCTCTAACCTTCTTATGGAGCCAAGAAATACGTGTACCAAGTTTCATCAYGATATCTCAATTTTTACTCAAGTTACAGATTGCACGGACGGACGGACAGACAGACATCCGGGTTTCTACTCTACTCGTCACCCTGATCACTTTGGTATATATAACCCTCTATCTGACTCTTTTAGTTTTAGGACTTACAAACAACCGTTATGTGAACAAAACTATAATACTCTCTTTAGCAACTTTGTTGCGAGAGTATAAATATGTATACTACGACAAACCCATACATATCAAAGAGTAGAGGCAAAAATTGTATATTTACCTATGTACTTTCTACAGCCATTCATAGCTCATAGTATTATAGTAAATAAGCCCGATATTCAGGGAGAAAGTATTCACTCCATAAGGGCTAAAAATTTGAGTTTTCGTTATAAAATGGTTATATATTGGTTATAAAATGGTTATGTACTGGTTATAAAACGGTTACATATTGGTTTCATCTAACAGCGGAGGCAGAAAGTTTTATACTAAATAAATGTAATATGATATAGTGAATCGAAAACGACAAGAAAAACTCAATTTCGATGGTTCTGAGGATCCGTTAATTTGCATTTTAGGTGACGATTTGAAATATTTGAAAATTTTGGATGTAATTTTTAAGCTTACCCAACAATAGAAATTTTCAAACTTCAATMAAATATAAATAAACGATGTGCCCAGTTCTTTACTGTAAATCAGTACACTTATTTTCGTTTAAGTCAACTTAAGCCCTTTTAACAGACGCCACATATATTTAATATACTATATACTGGGTATATCCGTTCATGGGAAGTCCTTACATCATTAGTTATGCCACACGGAAAATCACATTCAAATTGTTGTGTGTATTTACATGTTAGTGGGTTGATAATTATTTGCTATCAGTGCTGCTGATGATGACATTGTTGACAGTCAGCGATGACACCGTCGGTTTCTTTTACATCGTTTTCCCTACTGGTTGACATTTTGGTTATTTTATTGGTGCGTGTTTTTTGGCAATTTTCTTGGCACGCAACTCAACCTCCCAACATCTGCTGCCGACCTGGCAACCAGCTATCGATTTGGTGTAAATTTCGTACAAATTCGCATGCTTCACTAAAGYTGAAAGCTTCCCTGTATATTCAGCAAGTATGCGTGCTTCCCTGTGTGTGAATTTATAGGTAAATTTTCTGCTTTACATTCATTAAAGTGTAACGAGATATAGRATATGGCAGTTCAAGGTAATTATGTAGAACCAAAGTCCGAAGTATTTATGCWCTTCTGCATACTTATCTTCTGGCATTAATACTCTCCAAGTAATTATTAAAGCTTGAAACTTCAAAACCCTCTTAGGATTTCAACAAGGAATGATTTTCAATGGAGGCAATTTTAGGCACACAGGTATTATATTATTTATTTAGATCTCATCCTTTAGTGGAAATCACGAACTATAACGATGTCTTGTGTAGTTTAGGTATCAAGCAATGTTCTCATTTATATTTTATTCTCTGCAACATAATGGTAGTTCTGCTAGGCCATTAGATTTTCCCTAGAGTACTTCGGAAGGTAAGAACTGATAATTATGCCTTGGATTTTCTGTTTTATACATATATCTTAATCGCATCCAAGCAGCTCAAACCCAAACAGCTGAATAAAAAGTGTGCCGAGGAAACTAAAATTCACAAACGAAAGTGTGTTCTCACTCAGAGTTTAAGACTTCGATCTTCGCCGATATAATGGTTATGGATAGGAAATCAATATTTCACTTTAAATTGTGTTGCTGAAATTTATTATTGCCGTTATTTCATTATAATTCGCTGATTTTACGACTGAARCCGCTAATCGCTCGCGGCTAGAGGTGTATATTCGGCTGCTGTTGACAGGTGAATGAGAAGTTTGGGTTTTATGAGTTGCGAACACAATTTGATTACGATTAATTGACACACGCCAACGAAACATTATGCTTAGTTGTATACTTTATTGATTGAGAAGCGCGAGGACGTCAAATGAATACGAAGAGCAGTGGAAGAAGGTTTCAATATTTTATTTTTGATTACGACACGCCACGCGAATGAGTGAATCACCACGGTTTGTTTGCATTTCTWAAAAGTGATTTAACGTAGTTCTGTCGCTCATAAGAGAGGCAGGGTTGCAAGTGGTACGCTTCGCTATAAAATATCTAGTRGTGAAAGAGGTGGAGTTTGGGAGATGATAATCCTTAAGTACATCGGTTGAGTTTTAAATGTATGATATGTATATTACAGTTTTTAKGTCCTTGGTGCCATATTATGTGTTTTGACTTTTGCCTTTGGGATTGTTAGTGCTGAATATGCTTGCAATCTTTAAAAGGAACTTCAATCGTCTCATGTTMAGATTATTTTGCTTTCTAGAAAGAGCCAAGTGGTCAATCCTTTTTAATTTTTCTTCAACAGCACCCTAGACGTTCTTCATTTTCGCGATTTTGGCAAGTGTAACTTCCTCTACCTAGTATTTCCAACAGAGTTAAGGTCTCCCTCTACTTTTGCTTCTCTCCGCGGGTACTACGTCGAATACTTTCAGAGCTTAGGTGCTTTCATACATTCGGACTACATGAGCTAGCCAGCTGATTCGCCGAAATATCAATGCCATCGTATATCTCGTACAACTCATCATTCCATCGAGTGCGGTATTCGCCGTTGCAATGCGCAAAAAACCATACATTTTCCACAGAAGATTCTTCTCGTCCTCGACCTCGAAAAATCGTAACACCGACTCATCAGATGYTGTCATCGTTCATATCTCTGCACCATATAGCATGACGGAGATGAATGGTCTTTTCCCGTCGAGATGGGACTTTACTACTCAATTCCCTACTTATCCCCAAGTAGTGCCTGTGGGGAAGAGTTATTGTGCGTTGGATGTCGAGGCTGAAGTTGTTTGTGGTGTTAATAGTGGTTCTAAGACAGTCCAAATTATCTAAGATTTCGAAGTTATGACGGTCAACATTGACGTGGGAGCCAAGTCGCAAGCGTGAYGACTGTTTGTTGAYAGGAGATATTTCGCCTTGGCCCTTGACGGGTCTTTTTCAAGATTTTCCACATTGTGAATATCTGGSCAGTTGTTGATTTTCCAGGTCTGAAGCCACACTGAWAAGGTCCAATCAGTTTGTTGATGATTGATGGCTTTAAGTCCCTTTCAYTACCGAGATAATGTTCATTAATTTACTTCGAAGCTCTATGACGCTTTAATATTCTGTATGACACCAATGGATTAGAAATTGCTCATCTTTTGTGCTTTTGTGGCAACTGTTGCAAGCGCCAACACTAGTTCCGTTATTCGGTTGCTGTGGCTAAACACAATTTGCAACTCGCAAACCAATTTGTTAATTACATTACCAGTTATTTATTGTCTGCTYATATGCGTTGCTGCTGTTGTTGTTGTAGAGTTTGTTTGTTCTTGCCACAGTTGGGAAATTGTGTCGGCTTGCTTAACCCTGCTGAACTGACTTTGTCTGCCGAGATATTTGCTCACAGAGGCGAGAGTGCAAGCACATATGCGAACATACGTACGAATGCAATCTCGTGTGTGTGTGTGTGCGCGTGAGAGTGTGTGCGTTTTTGCAGCACACTTATCAATTATCGCTCTAAGTGACTTCTTGGGTAGCCACGGCTGKTTGGTGCTGGCCTAACTCTAACTCTGCTTCTGCTGGCTCTGCTGCTTTTCAACACCATATCGCCCAAGTTGTTGCTGTTAATTAGTTTAAAACAGACAATATCTCCGGGTGAAAAAAGGATAACAAAGGAATTTGTCTGAATGAAGCCTCGAAGGCGCTGCATTGGTGGCCAAAACCGACTGTGTGCTGCTATCCGGGTCGATCAATGTTTGTTGTTRTTGTTTTTGTTGTTGACTAACATTACGGGTGTTCCACAGCGCCGACACACACTCATACATACATACATACATGCAGGCATATTTTGGCCCATTGGTCTATGGTGTTTTGTCGTTTACCGACTGAGGTCGTAGCTATGATGTGCATATTTGAGTGTCTGTGTGTGTGACTTCTGCCTGCCGGCTTGGGAATTCGTTTGAGCGCCCGTTGGAGTTAACTCGCTGTGTTGCATGTAGGCTTACTCGTATATGGCGATGTATGTGGTGGTAAATATGTGCATGYATGTGTGTGTGTAGTTGGCTTGCGACTCTGTCATGTCCTCTGTCCATTGATTCCGGTTTGTGTCTCGTTCTTTTAAATGCATTCGTTTTGGGTCAGTTTCTTTGATTTTTAACGAGTTCATTTAAATGCGCTTTTTGTTGTTGCACATATCGTGTGTGTGTGCATGGAGTTGTTATGGCAACATGCTGACACCACCCGCGGGGTTGTTTTCTTTCTGGCTTCTCCACTATTGCTGCGGGCACAAAATGTGCGGCTGTGTGAGTGGCAAACGGGTAAATGACAATCGAATGCCTTACAACATTAAGTTATCAAAAGGCGACTTACCGCCGACAAATGAAAGGTCAAAATATAAAAAAAAACATACAAAAATCGCATTCACACTTGCACACGCACACATATGCACTCAAACGCGGCTCCCACTGTCTTGTTTGTGTGTCAACATATTTCTCAGTGGCAGCTCGGAATTCTTCGCTTTGCGTGGTAAATATATTTACAAATCTTAATTATCTTCGCTTGGCGCACCTTTAGCGTGGCATCGTGAAAGAGAGATGTTAGTTAAAACGCTCGGATATTTTCGCACATTCCATTGATCCATTATTTGCTTGCGGGTCCGCCGTGCGGCGCTCGTGTAATGTGTCACATTCTTCGGCTATTAAATGTGTGCGCTTAGATTAGAGAGGAGCAGCACTTTAATTGGTTTTTGGGTGGGCAATCAYTTRTCTATCTATGTRTGTATGTACACGAGGCAGAACTAATTTGTAGACGCACGAAGGTAAATCGCCGTGTAATGAAATGACTCAGACTGTTGTTAAACACATTTAAGTGCTATGCAGATCACTTGTGTGATCTGGAATGTGTGCGTCTCAAAACTTATTTTGTTTCAAACGAAAAACAAGTTTTATGACACCGACAGTTTACGATTGCTAGACTATATCCTTAGAACGCTTGGACTTTTTGTGCGTGTGTAGTTGGATGTTCAGTACGTGTTCTCTGGTAAATTTTTGATTATTATTTTCTAGGGTTTGTTATGAAGATTGTTTTGTCGCGGGATTTAAAATTTTGCATCTGGAGGGCTTAATTARGAAGAACAAGAAAAAACGTTAACTTCGGTTACACCGAATATATCTCAAATGTTGGCCACGGCTACGTCTCAGATGGTCCATCCGTTGATTCCAAGTTTCGAGGACTGTTTCGAGCATTTCGACTRGTAACTGGCRAAYGACAAGTGYGATGKTTTGCTYTTAGGCCTGAATCAAAGCGGGATTGTCCGCATATACTTCAGATTTTACATTTCCACACGTGAAGAAGTCTAACGGTGTGATATCACACAATGTTGGTGGCGAATTGACCAAAACTTGAAATTATCTGTTCACCAAAGTATTCTCTCAATAAATACATTGATTGACGCGATGTATGRGAAGTGAYGCCGGCTTGTTGAAACCAAATGTCGCCGAGATCACGAGCTCCAATTTCAGGCATCAAATAGTCGGTTAAACTGTCGCGATAGCAGCTCTCACCGAAATAATATTTGAAGGAATATGGACCGATGATTCCACCGACCCACAAACCCCACCAAAGCGTTAATTTTTCTGCCTGACATGGCAGATCTTGAATCTATTCAGGGTGCTCTTCGTCCCAAATGCTGCAAATWTGCTTATTTACTTACATGCTCATTTACCAGAAGTAGAGCGAAATGATGTCACTTGGTAAGGTTGAGCGGCTTCAGTTCGTGCATAAGCTGTTGTTTGTGTGCTTCCGATTTAAGATGTCGACGTAAAATGAGCCGAGGGTTCCATACGTCAGTCCGGGTGTGAATGCTGGGTCTCCAGATGAGTGATGGTGCTGCGAATAGTACGCTCAGCAGGCTGATTATGTTTATTATAAGTTGAGCAAAGCGTGCGAAACACATTCCTTACAAAACGTGAATTTTCGTAATAAAGTTGGAACGATTTGTAAACGTTGTTTAGGCGTAAGTCTTTCCACGATAAAATGCCAAACAATACTGAACAAAAACAAGAAGACAGCCAGAGAAGACTCACGTTTGATCTGGCAAACAAATATTTTTGCAAAAGAATATCCCTCTTGGACCACCCTTTATTTTATAAGGACTCCTCCACTTTCTTCTAGGTGTTACAAATTCATGGAAGACTTCACCTACACTATCCATTCACCCACGTGCATCTTTGGATCCCTCAGTCTAATGTTTTTTCCATACAAGCAAAGGTGGTTTTCTTTTTAGAAGTTGAAAAAAATTGATTTACGAGTGATTATCCACATTTAATATTTGATAAAAAAAAATGATTTTAAAATGGTAGCATCTTTCAAAATTTTGAATCGGTTAAATGACTTCTAAGGATTTCAAAGAAAGGTGACATTCTGTATTTTTCTGAATTTACAGTTTACAGCCGCCGACTGTAACAAAGTGACAACTCCGAACACACGAAAAAAAGAAGACATGATAAACGAAAATCCAAACAAAATTATTCGAAAATCCCTACATGTCTGTATATAAGTCTATATGTATCAAGCATGAAGTTTGGCTATCACGGCGGCAGGTGGCATTTCGCTGTCGGCTATCGGCGTGCCGGCGTGCAGTGAGCGGCGAGTGGCGAGCGATCAAACTTCGGCCAATATTCGCATCAGCTGCGAGAAAGAGCTCCAGTTGCTGTGATTCATGCGTGATGCCATTGATTATGCGCAATTTCGTGTGTGTGGATCAGGCATTTAGGCTGGGCGCTTTGTTATTTGTGAGGTTTTAGTGGCCGGTTGCACCTGCCATTCGCAGAAATTGCCACCGCTTATGATAAAGGCAGCATTCGCAATTCGGTTGCGCGCCCAAAAAACTCTCTGCGTATGTTTGTATGCATGTGAAAGCACGCCAGGTTATAGATGTATGTATTTGTGGYTGAGTGCACATAAATGCCAACTGGCCGAGATTGGCAGACGTGGCAGGACTTTGCTGCACATGAGTTTTATGTGTGTGTTTCTGTTATTGCGGTTTTGCTGCAACTGAATATTCACATTTGTATGTATGCATGTGTTGTTGTAGTAAATATTTTGTGTAATTCTGACAAACACAATTGTTGTGGATTTTTCAGCATTTGGTTCAAAGATTGACTAACACTTCGCACGAAATGCCTTTAGAAATCTTAAAGCCTTTAATAAAATGTCGTAACAAGATGTTCCGTTTGTAATTGATTAAGTAATCGTTTAAGAAAATTATGCAAGGATTTCTTTAATGGCATTGCAGCGTTTTGTTTATCTCATGTCTAGAACCCTGAAAATACATAATACGTCATGCAATACTCGAACGCATATTAATCATATGGAACCATCGGCAATTGGTATTAGAAGCATTCAAAGTCGGACCAGTACTTTTTTTCGAATATTCGAATATACCACTTTGACCTCTTATAACTTGCAGAGAGAAGTAAATTTCGATTTTTTCGCATAGTGTTATCAAATYTCTCCTGCGTCAAGAATAAAAATATTTCTCTAACACCGAAATTATGATGTAAACGCACAGGACAGCGTGTGTGATTACAAATTATTCAGATTTAAATATTATTTGCGCCAATTTAAATGTGCACTCATACACTCACACACGCGTGTATTACAAACAGATTTATTGTATATGACAGATATGCATTTGATAATAAAATGGAATCCATTAAYTTGCAATGTCCAAAATGAAAATTACCAAAAGCTTTTAGGCAGCATTTCGGCGAATAAACATGTGTTCGCTTGTGAATGATAAATATAAGCAGAGCCACATGCATAAGTAATAAGATTAAATAATGAAAATTCAGTTAAATGCAATGAACAGCATTTAAATATTATTATAATATGAAATCCGATTAATGGATAGCATCGACAGTGTTGGCCATTTAATATTCGTTGCTTTACTAATAAAGGGTGATCCAATCGAGGTTCCATAACTTTTTGAAAAAATAAACACTACTACGTGAAATTATCTGCTCACCGAAGTGTTCCCTCAATAAATCTAGTGATTGATGTGCTGCGTGGGAAGTGGCACCGTTTTGTTGAAACCAAATGCCGCCGAGATCACGAGCTTCAATTTTAGGTATCAGATAGTCTGTTAACATAGTACTATGTCCCATTGACAGCTACGTTCTCACCCGCATMATTTTTGAAGATAAATGGACCAATGTTTCTACCGCCTCTCTTGAGGCCTCAATGCTCGCCCTTGAAGCTCTTCAGGTTTATTTTCGTCCTAAATGCCGAAGCAAATGCATCTGCCAGAGAACGAGGGCAAGACGAATATCTCCCTATCGACTTGACTTCGGGGCAGTTATGACAATCATAACTTTGAAGTCGTAGATAATTTCGTCTATCTTGGAACCAGCCTCAACATCAACAACTATATCAGCCTTGAAATCCAATGCAGAATTRCTCTTGCAAACWGGTGCTACTTCGGACTGAGTAAGCAATTGAGAAGTARAGTCCTCTCTTGACGAACAAAAACCAAATTSTATAAGTCAGTCATTATTCCCGTCCTGCTATRTGGTGCAGAGGCATGGATGATGACARCATCTGATGAGTCGGCGATATGAGTTTTCGAGAGAAATAATAGAATAGTGATAGAAAAATGTTACCATTACCAGTTAGGTGCTAATATTGCCCTAAGTTCTATTCCCAAGATTGCGACTAACGTTTCCAGTACAATTATTAGGCAATATGTTTTTAAAAGCTTCAGAWGGTTATGGTTTTAGTCCAATTTTTCTCGTCATGTCTTTCTTTTSAAATGATCAATGACCATCCTCTCTTCAAAGCAGGAAGAAAATCGGGTAGGATTTTCCCGCGATCGCCAAGGTTCGCCTATCTTTTTTAAAAACTCTGGGATGCCGCGAATACTTACAGTACTTCAAGCACGAGTTTTACCATTTTATTAGTCAAAAGCCGGTCATGGCTACCAAAACTCTAATGCATTGAAAGAATTAGCGCGTAAATTACCACTCACATGTTCTTAGCGAAAGAAATGTGCATCCTGCACGATGAATACGTTCACCAGAGTTTCAGCTAGAATTGCCAATTGGCGCTTAAATAACTAATAGAAACTTTAAGAGAAATCTTTKGTGGTGCTCCTGGGTAGCTAACTGGTGATTTAACCGCTGGATGATCTGCTTGGATGGATACTTACAGCTGCCGCTAGTTGCCACATATACAAGTAAGAGAGTGTAGTAAATAAAAAGTCATTTGGATGCAATTTTGTTTTAAACATTTAATTTTTTATTAATTTCTTTTGTTGCTGCTTTGACGGGTGCGCCCACGTTTTTGAAAAATGCATTCTTTTCACTTTTAGCTTTCGGTTTCTGTTTCTGTTTCGTTTTCGATTTTGGTTTTTGTGATTTGTGTTTTCTCATTATTATTGTTGTTGTTGTTTTTCCATAATGCATACAATTTTCGTATATATGTATKTAATTAAGTATATAATTTCGGTGTGTGTTCTGGTTGAATATTCGACAGTACCGTTACAAAGAGTTGCCATACATATGCATATTTTGTTTTCGTAACACGAAATTATGTTTACAGTTCTTTTAGTTTTTTGTTTTTGTTTTTTGTTTTTGGTTATTGTAATTGCAGGACAATACATACATATATTTAGTTATTAGATTACTTGTGTAATTTGTTGGGATTTCTATTTGGCATTGCATTTTCATATTGACAATAAATAAATAAGTTTCAGTATTGAGCAGCGTCGGCTCAATGGYTTGGTGGTGGTGGAGGTGGAGGTGTTCATGCATGCAATATACACACTTACATATATGCACATACACACACGTCGGTGACGCCGGTGACTGGGTGTGAGTAATTTTTTGTAGTTGAATTTGCAATTTTATAATTACATTTGATTAACGGTTATTTATTATTGATTTTACTTTACGCTTTTGGACATTTACAAAGACGTGTGTGTGTGTGTGTGTTTGAATTACTGGACGTATTTGGCAGCCTGTGTTTGTGTCTGTTAATTACAGTATGATTCTTTGCTTTTGTGTTTGTTAATGTAATTTTCAGCAATTTTCAGACGGAAACTAATTTGCCAAAATATAATTAAAAACTTTTTGAAGTTTTTGTACTTGGCTGGTCTGTTTTTTTATTGTTGTAGAAAATGTTGTGTGAGCCAAGTTCGCGGTTATGCAGTTCTGCTCTAATCCTCGGACTCTTAGTGTTGTTATTGTATTGTAGKTTTTTGTTTAATTTTCTTTAGTTTTTGATTTTTTGTTTTCTCTTTGGTTCATTTGTGAGTGCTCGTTACGAATAATTCTTCTTTTTTGYTTTGTTTAGATATACTTTTCGCTTCAGTTTTATTAACAGGCGCTTATATTGCTAGTACATTATGTATCATGTATTTCTGTTTATTACAAATTTTATTTTTAACTACATAAACTGGATGCGAAAACACTGTGAGTTTAATTTAAATGTGAATTTTAACTTAACGTTAGGGTTGCCATAAGGAAAAACATATTTCGCAATTCTAAACTTGTTARAAAATACTACTAAATACTAAAAAAATAATCTCGCAACAAATATTTCGATTATGTATAAACATATGTACAGTAGTAACGATATTACAGTTATGTACATACATA
>NW_017536742.1:20374-25706 GCF_001853355.1 Bactrocera latifrons | reverse complement strand
TTTTCAGTTTCGAAAATATTTTTGAAGTGTTTTCCCACATTTTTAAAGAATTTTCATTTGATTCTGCGCTCGTTTACAAGTCCCGAGCACCGGTCTCCCTTGCCGCCTACATTCTCGCTTTTATTTGCTATTTATTATTTCGTTTTGGTTGACTAGTGCGTTAGTTTGTGCAAATGCGACACTCGGCGTCCATTGTGCGCCCAGCTTCGCATTCACTTACATATGTATGTATGTGTGTGTGGTTTGCGGGGGGTAACGAGGCTTATCTAACCTTTTCGGCGTTTAGTATGTACAGACAACAAAGAATGCACTCTAACCGCATTTCTACTATTTGGTTGTGTGACCCGATTGTGCATTGATGCCTACAATATAATTACGTAATATAAATTTAAATTAAATAAATAAATGTTTTTTACACTGCTTAATGTTACAATTAATTTTCGTTCAAGCGTACTTGAATTTACACGCGCTTGTGTGTGTGTGTGTGTTTATCTTTTTTATTTTCAAAATTAATTCAGTCTTTGGTATTATCACAACATTTGTTCATACGATTTGGGGTTTTATTTGCGTTCCATGCAAAAGATATTTAAATAAATTGAAAAAATAAATAAATTAAACAAGAACAGCAACGACGAAAACATATAGTTAAATAGTAACAAATAAATAAATGTGGCTAACAGAAATGAAATCGAGCTGCGAGTGTGTGCAAGTYAAGCCGATATTTTTCGAAAGTTTTCGCATTCATATTTTTACTACGAAACTTCTTGGTTCGCGTCAATTTCGACTTTATTGTGCGCTTCAACGCTCACTTCGCACCAGCAGCGGCTTTATGGTGCCACAGTGTTGCCACTCCGTGCTCAAATTTGCACGCATTTATATTGTTTTCGCATAAATTCTCTCACTTAACTGTCCGACGCAAACAGACTTTTTACGACACACCCAAATCGTACAACAACTGCTGTGCCACAACTTCGCTGCGCTCCTCCACCAGCTGCCCGGTCATCGTGTTGATCAGGTTGAAGACAATGGCGAAGACGGTGAAGGCGCTGTAGACGCCCAGCGCCAGCCACCAGATGAGATTCTCATAAGCGCGATGCTCGAAATTCTTCAGCACCAGCAGACCGATGGTGAAGCCCGCCAACGCGCCAGTCATGTGTGCCACATACGACACTGGCGGCGGATCGATGTTCGGCCAGGTGTGCTCGAGCGGCGTGGGCTTGGTCACACCCTCGGCGTCCAGATATTGTGAATACAATGCATATCCCAGATCGCAAGATACTGCAAGAGAGGAGAAGAGCAAAGGCAAATGGTGTGAACATTAGTACAAATTACAAATTTGTTTATCGAAAGAAAGTGTTACGCAAAGATTACGCAACATAAAAAAAGAAAACCAAAACAGGAAAATAAAAACAAAGAACTAATCTACCAAAAAGCACGAGGCGTGAAAGCGTAACGAAATGTGTTTACTTTGCGCCCACATAGAACGAGGTCAAATCATATCACCGCCGATTAGGCTAGCATTCAAACACCTTTCAACGCCGCAATCACGCGCAGCGCGTAAACAAATCAAAATCGAAATCAAAATCCAATCGTAATGGAAATGGAAATCGAAGTAAAACTTACCAAATATCAGCACCGACAGCAACTGCGCCACCGCGTAGCGCATCTGCCTGTAGTTGAGCGTGATGTTGGCCAAGTGTGCGGCGAGCATTGCGTATACGCCACCGCTGGCGCCCACCAAGTACACCTCCGAGTCAACGACGCTGGTGCCCAGCGAGCCGGCGAACACRCCCGCACAGTAAATGATGCCAATGCGCGCCGAGCCGTGCATCACCTCCAGCGGTATGCCGTAGAAGAGTTGGATGACGACGTTGAAGCCGAGGTGGAACCAGTTGGCGTGCAGGAACATGTAGGAGAGGAAGCGCCACACCTGCAGACGGCGGTCGGGCCGGTAGATGAAYACCGAGTCGGAGGCGATGGGCATGTGTGGAATGAGTTCGCGTGTGGCCTCCGTGCCCGGTACTGTGGCGGAGTCGTAYGCGAAAATTGCGACCTGCAAAAGAGAAAAAATTKAATCATTAGTATGTTGGTTGAAGGATGAGCGGGTACTCGATTGCATTGTAAATGAAAGTATTAAAAAATATGTTTGTCATGTTGCAATGATCCCGAAATTYGGAGTTTTTAAAGTAATGCAGACTTTATTTCGGTCAAAAGTTAAGTTTTTAATTTCTTTCTTTTTCTCTGCCAAGAAGGTCAAGCTTACAATTCGTGCGCGCCAATGCATTCTGCCAGCGTCTGGCAACGCTCACGGCAGCTTAATTCGGAAATGTGGCTGCTGATTAAAATGTCAGCCAAAAGTCAGCTTATTACAAYGGCATCTGTGTGGCTAATAAATGTTGTTGCAGGTGGACGTGGAATTCATTTAGCACTGGCTAAAAGTCGCCATAAATTTTCTTCGCTTTGTGCAGTCACGTGCAATAAATGCGGAAAGTTCAATGAAAATGCGCATGAAAAATTTTTCGAAAATTATTTCTCACAATTTCGTATATATRTATGTTTTTATGTACATATGTATGTATTTGTTAGTTTCATTTCTCATTTCCAGATAAAAACTGAAACATTTAAAAGAAAATATTTCACCGAAACTAAACTTTTCCAGATAGCTGAGCAAATGCAGGAGCATACTTGCAGGCGACTAGCACTGCAGTATTGCCTTGTGTGCGGACAAGCAAACTCAAGTAGCTGAAGTGGAGTGGTTGTCATAAAAGCCTCGAATCGCTTGTGGAAGTTGCAAAGAAATGGGYGCAGCGTGGGGCAATGGCAGTGCGCAACGGCAATTGCTGCCACAACAATGTTAATAAAACGGATAATTTTTATATACACGAGTTGTTGCTTGGCATGTGGAAACTATATAAAACACACCTACACACACACACATGTAAGTGCCTCAACTTGTAAGAGTGGCCATAAAAAGCGAGACAAAGCTGTAATGAATTGAGTAAAATACATATACATATGTATGTGCATGMACTGCACACACACATACATGTGCATGTATGTGTTTTGCATGTGCGTGTGTATGTGACGTTTAGACCGCGGGGTAGTGGACAGCAAACCCAATTGAGTCCAAATATTCGTTGGGACCTAACTGTAAAAAGTTTGAGCAATTGTTTGTCCCACACACACACACACACACGCACACATACATATACCCATGCATGCATTACTTTTTATGTCACTGATTTTTACTGCTGTTTGTCGTTCCCTGTTCACTTTGCTGTTTATTTGCAGTTGGTTTTGTTTTTGTTAGTGTTGTTGTTTTCGCGTTTCAATTTCTAGTTAGTCAAGTCTGTCATGCATGCCGCTTCTTGCTGTACGCTTCGATTTTGGCATATTCTGAAAGGTCCTTCCGCTGCTATTCTGCTTTTCATTGTCCTGACAATAGCAACAACACAAACGACAACAACAAAAGCACGCTCGGCATATTGTGAAATGAAACAAAGAAGTTTCGGAAGTATAGCGTAATAAAATGAAAAATGGCAGCGCATAAATTTCGCATATAAAAACCAGCGGCAAAAACAACAAGAACAACAACTAGACTCGAGTCCAAAGCGGCATTGCGCCTGCAAACACAAACAAACGCATTGTCAAACAGGCAAACGTGTGCGCATTTTTKGTGTCTTGCCCCGACAATGTTGCACGTGCGTTGGTGTGCGTGTCCAGCRCGCCGCCGCCAATACAATGCGTTATGAAGTCACAACTTTGTCGCTATGAAAGCGCCAGTTAAATATTTTGTAGTTGTGACGTTGTTTCCTTGCGTGCTGCCACCAAGCTGYATGTGTGTGTGTTTGTGGTGGTGGTAGMGCCGRGCAACCACTGTCARCCATGAAGGCAGACCGAATCAGACCAGACAATGTTTAATCGATTTTGGGGCGCCATGTGACTTGTGCGCCATCATTTCGCCCCCGCCACCGCAAACGTTGGCTTGCTAGCCGCCGTTGTTATTGTTGCTGCGCACCAGCTAGTTGTAGTGGAGTAAAAGTACTACTTCCGCTTTTGTGTTGTGCCACTTAACAGCGCCGCCGTTACTGGTGTAACGGCATATTGATTTGTAGCCGCGGCCGCACTGCTTGCATGTATATGTGTGTGTGTGGATATTTTTTTGTGTATCTGTTTGATGGTTTTTCTTGCGGCTAGGCTACGTTGTTTGAGCAAATAGGCGCTAGTTTGTGGCAAAGCCTGCTTTTTTGCTGGCAAAACACCGTTGCATGATTAATTTCGAAATCCATTTTTGAGTGGCGCATATTTTAAGAGAATTTATTCAGCATTTAGCGGAAATCTAATTTTTTCAGCGCAAATTATTAATTTCACGCTGCCATTTTCGCGGAATTCACGGTGAAATATTTGTGAAAACATAAATAATGAAAATTATTTTTGTTGTTGTTGTTGTGCATATCTAAAGTAGCGCTAATTTGCATAACATGAGTCATTAAAAGCCGTTAAAAGCGAAAAATAGAAAGTAAATTTTAACAAAAACCAAATTCATTAATTTTTTAAATTCCAGAATTCCAGCGAAACGTCGCCCAAATATCRAATATTCCACGTAGTAATTGTTAAAAAATATTATTATGCAAATTTTCCATGTAATTTTCAATCAATCCCTGCACTTCTAACAATAAACAGTAATCAATTTGAGTATTTAACAAATTTGAATGCCATGAATAATGAAGGGCAACATTGTTTAAAGCATTTAAACACACACATACWTAGAAATGTATGTACTTATCCTCACCTAAAATTTAAAACAACGTATCATCCGAAAAAAAATCGAAAATCACCATCAGATATAATAACCAATATATAACCATTAAATAACCAATATATAACCATTAAATAACCAATATATAACCATTTTTATAACCATTTAATAACCAATATATAACCATTAAATAACAAAAATTCAAATTTTATTACAATATGAGTGGCTTTTATTATATCGTGTAAACTTTTGAAAAATGATGTTACGTTATTCTGTATTTTAGGTGACGATATATGTGAATTTGTGAAAAATGTTTGTTTTTGTGCGTTAAACGGCGTTTAAGTGGATACTTTTTTGGAACGTTGGCTCAATCAATTTAATTATTTTTGTCAGAATTAGTATTTAATTACATTCAATTAATTTCAAATCCTGCGATTGCCGTTTCATATTTCATTAAGCAAAGCGGGAATAAAATGCGCGAGCGTGTGTAAAGTCATGTGTGTATGAATTTGTTGTTAACCGCGAGTAATGGAAAAAATCTGCAACAACAAAAACGGCAAATATTTGCAAGCA
>NW_017536742.1:15533-19015 GCF_001853355.1 Bactrocera latifrons | reverse complement strand
GCCGCGAAAAAGCTGTTAAAGCAGCTATTTGCTTCATTAGCGCTAAACTCAAAAAGGCCGCGAACTCTGTTAACTAGCGTACGTATTCAATATGTGTCTTTTTTTTGTATTGTTTTTGTATTGTTTTTGCTCGGTTGCTTGGTACTCACCTCAATGATGGAGATCGCCAGCATGAAGAACGGCCAGTGCAGCCGGTACTCGCTCTTCAAATAGCTCACTTCCGGATCCGCGTTGCAAGCGTATTTCGCCTTCTGCTGGTGCTGCTCCTGTTGCTGTTGCTGCTGCGACTTTTGYTGTTGTTGTTGTTGCGCCTTCTCCATGTAAATGTGTTCGCCGTGTCGCGCACAGCAAGTGCTGCTCGTCGTGCTGCTGTCCGTGTCATAGGAGGAGGACGACGAAGACGACGACAACGACAACGATGAGAGGGCGGTTGTTGGCGCTGGCGCGGGCGCCGTGTTCGCGTTGCAGGATTGCGCTGGCGCCGCCGGCATTGGAATGTCAATGATGGTCGCTTCAATGGCGGGCAATTCGTTGTTCTCCTCGTCGACAACAACAATGGTGCTGTKCTGTTGTTGCAGTTCGTGCTGTTCGACCGCAGCGAGTGCTGCGATAGATTGCTGTYGTTGTTGTTGCTGCTGTTCTGCTTGCTGTTGCCTTATTTGTGCCGCAAATTGCTCCATGTTTTTTTCGCTGCAACGGCTGTTGTTTTCGCTTTTTGTTGTTTTTTTGTTTTTGTTTTAATGTATTACCAGCTTAGCTCTCCACTTGTGTGTGTGTGTGGGTTTGCTATGCTAGTTGTTGTTGTTGCGTATAGTCTTTTGGCTTAACTTCGCGTTGCGCGGCAAGTGTTGAAAGCGAAAAACTGTAAATGTTTGTTTATCATATATATTAATTTTTCACGTGTGTTGTTGGCGCCAGCGTTGAACTGGCGTGCTTTTTCACTGTGCTCCACTTTTCCCGTGTTGTCTTCTCTGCTCGCGCGCCTTTGTTTATCTGCCAGACGTTAATCCGCGTGGCGCTTGCATCTTTGTGTTGTGTTAAATTTGTTGCTGCAAATGGAAGAGAGGAGAAGAAGAAMAAGAACAAAATCAGTTTTCAATATTTTCGAGGAGTGTGAGAAAAAAGTGTAACACCAATAAACAATGAACAGACACACAYGCACACACACTTATGAATGGCTTGTAAGCGCTTGGATGTGTATGTGTGGGAGYGYGAGTGTGGCTATTGTGTGGGCATTTCGCCACTTBCGTHGTTGCAACGAGGCCCATGCCATTTAGCGGTTCTTTCGCGGTCTCAGAAGCTTCAATCAGCGCCAACTCAGTAGCGCCAATCGTCAATATGGCAAAACATGCAGTTCTGCGAATTTATGTAAMTGTGTTTGTAGGTAAGTGAGTGCATAAGATGCGGCGTAGGTTTAACGCTCAAAATTTGAGGCCTTTAAATTTAAAAAAAATGCTTTAAAAAAAACGTTTATTTAAAAAAGAAATTAAAAAAAGTTAAAAATAAAAATAAAAAATTTAAAAAATCAAAAAACTTAAAAAAAAATTGAAAAAATTTATAATACATATTTTTCTTGCGTTTAGCTTTTTTGCATTTTGAAATTCAGGAGAAAAAAAATTTTTTTGGTGTAAAATTCTTTATATTTAAAGTTTCTTTGTTGTTATTGTTATTTTTGACAAGTAACTGTTGGTCCATTTCGCTGAGATGCTCAGCAGAGCCCACAAAATGGCAGCGCAAAGTAAATGGTGCACCAAAAGCGTTGCCAACTTGCGCCAGAGCGCRCACAACTTAACAGCTAACTGCCTGCGTGCGCTTGTTACRTGGCAGTTKTTGTTGTTGTTGCCAGTTGTTTTTTGTAACACGCCAACTTTATGAAAGATGTTCAAAACAGCGCCAACTTGAAGTGAGTTGTAGCAAGTTTTCAGGCGTTTGCGCGCATTCCTTTTCTTCCCTCGCAAACACACACATACACACAAACACAGACGCAACCTAACGAAAGGCACTTGACAGTTGTACACATATTTAAACGCAAGTGGATTAGCGTGTGTTTGGTTGTGACAGTTGCCATTTACAAGATTGCTCTGGCCTACATTCCAGCGCAATTATGCACAAACACACACACACTCACACACATGCTTGCATGGTACACAGCTGGCGGCGGCTTCGGAGCAAGAGCACATACACACAAATACAGCGGCGGTGCTAAAGTACGCCTAGAATTGTTGGGCGAGTCCCTTGAGCTTTAATGGCGCTACACATGTGACTACACACACACAAACACCCATATCCGTATATAGCTATGTGTGCGCACGCTGAGTAATTGTTGTTGCGTTTGTTGTACGTAATTCGAAGTTTCCAGGAATAAGTTTTAGATTAACTTAATGACCAATAAATATGATAGTGCTGCATGTAGCACAAATGTCTGCCCTGCCATGCCATGCTATGCTATGCTATGCTGTGCTGTGCCATGTTCGTAATTAATGGTCAGCAATGGCGTAATCGCATTCGGGACGGGGGAGATAGACATAGGCAGCACAAGTAAGTGGTTCCCCCACCCACATGCCAGCCAAGGCTGCCTGCCGCAGGCCCTTAGGGAATCGCCGAATACATGCAKAGGCGGGGCAATGTGTTAAATCGCTGAGATTGCCAAAGACTTCCAGCAAAACAGACAAAAACTTCAAGAACAACTATTTCCGCATACCAACACTTACACGTACACACACACACACATGCAAGCATACAAATATTTCACGCACCAAACCGCCTGAATGAGTCAATGTTGGAGGGGTCAGCATGCGAAGGAATCTTATGAGTGTATGCAARTGTGTGTTCCACAGCACTGCGGCATTTAAGTGCCACAATTAACGGTAATAAGGCGCTTAATTTTCTTAATTTTATTTTGTTGCTGTTTTTGTTTCAATTTGTTTATAATTTATTATGTAGATATGTGTAGCTGTGCGTTGCTGGCAGAGCTTCTTTGTTATGACAACACGTTTATTGGCGCTACTGCTAGTCGYTGTTGCTGTTGTAGGTGTTTCGCTGGCATGAAATCAAAAGCAAATAAAAAAACGTACTATTGCCTACGAACCAACGCACATACGCAGGTAAAACTATATGACTGCTAGTGGGTGGCAAATTCTGTTTTTGATTTTTATGTGCCACGAATTTCTATGATTTGAATTTTTAAAACTTTTTTTTAAGTTTTTTTAAATTTTTATTTTATTTTTTTCGTTAATTAAACCGATTTTCCTTTTATTTAATTGCCATTGGCTTATCTATGAATTATTTTTGCGAGTTTTTCGACTTTTTATGAAGAATTTTTCACTCAGTTGTGGATTTTTATGGCTTGGCGTCGCCAGAGAGGAGCCGTTTTTATTTCTTAAATGTCTGGGCGGCGCAAAGTTGCAAATATTTTATTGAAAATTATGAAAAAATTATTTTTGGAAYGACAAAAAGCAAGAAATAAACATAAAAGAGCAGAA
>NW_017536742.1:0-15407 GCF_001853355.1 Bactrocera latifrons | reverse complement strand
TTTTAATGAAAATCTCGTATTGCATGAATTTAGCATGAGTAAAGCACATTGTTTAAATCGGTTTTTTTAAATCAAAGCCAAATTTGAAAATTAAAAAATGCTTTTTAGTCTTAAATATTTAAAATTTTCTCTGAAAAATGCYAACATTTTCTTAGGCAGCAACGGCGGCCACATTAAATTCACCTGCCCCTCCGCCAAACATTAAACCTGGCATTTAATGTGCGCATATTATACACCAACATATGTAAGTGTGTGTAGTTTTTACYTCCAAATTGTTTTTGTTGTTTGTGTAGGTGCGTTTAGCGCTGTCGACGTCCATTTGAAACATGATTATTGTCATCATCAGCCACAAAATTGCGGATGATTTACTATTTCCCCATATATTAGCACATAATACCACGGTGGTTGTTGCTGTTGTTGCTGCTGCTGCTGGACACTTAAGAAAAGTCTACGCTAACAAACTTCAAACTGGCTGAGTCTGTGGTTTTTTGTACAATTGTCTTTTTATTGTCGCATTTTTTGCAGAAAATCAGCAGCCAAGGTCTGCGGCCTAACACAAACACACACACACACACACACATGTATAAGTACATAAGTATTATATAATAGATATTTATGCGTGTTGCTGCCATATTTGGTGTGAGTGTGCGTGTGTGTTTAATGTGTGTCGTGTAATTTGACCAAGACAATTATTGTAATTCTCCAACAAATGATTTCTGGCGACAGGCGCTTAGTGGCAGCAGTAGCTATAGCAACAACAACGACAGCAGTGACAACAACAAATAAAAGCACTTAGCGCTGTGTGCGCCAACCGCCACTAAGTACAAGTGAATTATGTTAATCGCATTCGTTTCATTTACAATAAACGGGCGGCAGCAATAGCAACAACAACAGTAACGTTGGCAATATGAAATCAGCAAAAATGGAAAATCATCGAAAAAACGATTTGTATTTTGTTTTGTTGTTGTTTTTTTTGGTATGTTTTTTTTTGTTTTTTGGTATGTTGTTTGCTGTTGCTTGGTAACGCTTCGACTGTTTTTGGGTGGCTCTTTTGTATGTGTGTATAGATACATGCATATGTTGTTGCAGGCGTTGTTGTGGCAACATCAGCGAGTCTTTTGCGCACGCGCTTCGATTTGTTATGGTTGGTTTTTCTGCTGCTAAAATATATAATCAATTGTGCATATGTATGCATGTATGTTGAGTGCCAAATGTAGGTGCACCCACACATGTATATATCTACGTGTGCTTGTTATGCTTGCGTTTGTGTGGCAGCGGCTTGAAAARTCGCCCAAATAACATGCGGATTGTGTCATTTACGCGGCTGTAAACAGATGACACATATGTATGTATTTATATTTGTGTCTAAAGCTGTATATGTATGTACGTATGTATGTACGTATGGTAGATATTTGCCGAAGCTATCATACATCTGTCACTTAAAAGCAGTGGTGTGTAAATTCATGCGATAAACTTCAAAAAAGCGTCTCAAAAGCGTTTTCAATGGCATTTAGAGGCTTATTATTTATATATATTATTTTCAATAGTGTTTCCCTTCATTTTATAATAATTGAAAATTTTTGAAATGTTTGAGTTTAAATAAGCTGCTGCTTCTAAAAATGCATGCCGCTGAAAAATTGAGGTACTTGTACTAGTTGTACTTTGATTTGTTGATATAAAAAATTATCAATTTAAAATATTAGAAGAAAAATAAAAAATTAAAATTGAAAACAGAAACAAAAACGTCATAATATGATTTTCTATTTATTATTAATCTTTTTTAGTTTTTTTTTTGTTTTTTATATTATCTATTTTACTTATTTTTGCTGATGTATTAAAAAAACTAAAAGCAAAAAAATTTAAAACAGAAACTTATTTTTTTTTTGATTTTGTTTTATATCAGCATATTTATATTATTTGCACTTATTTTTGTTGGTATAAACAAACTTTTTTTTAATAATTAAGAATTTATTTTCATTCAGTGATTTTGTATGAAGTATATTCCGATTTCGGAAATTTTGTTATTATTTTTCTCAATTTTATTTTTCCAATTACTTCATTCAAAATCACTGAAGCATTCAACTGCATTTGCCACCATGTTGGTATGGCAAAATCAAAAGCAGTAAATACTAAATTAATAACAAATTAATTTCAAAACAATTAAAAGCGCTGCAGTGCAGTTTATTTCTATAAAAGAAAAAAATAATAATAAAATATGAAATCGAGAAATTGCGAAAAAACACACAGCGATAACTTAATCGTAAAACTGAGCAATTAAGCTAGAAAAATGCGCCAAAAATGCAGCTAGCGTGGCAGGAGCACACATACATACACACAGTCATAACTACTGTGCATACATGTATATAATTATGTGTGTGTTGAGGCTTTTGCGTGTTCGTTGYACTTCGTTGCCGTTCGTTAATTAATACCAAACATTTATTATAAAAACAGCACTTGTTGTTGTTRCAATTATACGTATTATTTATATAAAATTAAAGCAACGCTTGTAGAAAAGATGTCTGTGTGCGTGTTTGTTGGTGTAGAAATAGAGTTATTAGAGCCAAAAATGCTTGGCAAATAACTAATAACACGAAAAAATCGCAAAGCATTATGAAAAACGGTAAATTTATTGTGCKCTTTTTTGCTGCTTAAATGTTGCAAGCGAGTTGGCACTTAAAACTGAATTGCACTCGCTCTGCTTAGCGTTTTTCACTTGCCACACTTGACGGCACTCACGCGCACTCGAACGCGGCGAAATTGCATTGATTGAGCGCTGCGCGTGTGGAAGCGCGCTATTTGTGGCACATGCACACTGGGCGYACAAGCGATGCAGGCAGATGATTTTATGCGCGAATATGTGTAAAAAAAAATTGTGAATAAAAATAAAAAATTACGTAAAAATAAAAAGTTGTCGAAAAAATATTCGAATTTTTTTTTTAAATTTTTTAATTCGTTTTTTTTTCCAAAACAATTCACACTTTGCAAAAAAAAAAAAATGGGTTGAATATTTTAAAATGCTTTTCAGAATTAATGACAATTTGTAGACTTTTTATGCCCGCGACCTTCGCCTAACTGTTGCCAAACCGCTAATGCAGCAACAAGCAGTGGCAATAATCGACTGCAGCACTTGTGCTGGCTGCAATGTTGTTGTTATTGTTGCTCTGGCGGCCAATTCAAATTAGCAGCACGTAGCGATTGCGAATGCACAACTTCCTGCTAATTATGCGCCAGTCCATATGCGATGTGTGGTAAGTGGCATAGATGGTTACTTACCGCTAAGCAGTTGCACGTACATCAGCCGGCGGCACAAACGCCATTGGCCGTTCTTGCAGCGCGCCTGTTGCCGTGGCCAAACGAACGGTTGACCGACCTAACAGCGTGAAAGCAGCACAATTGCCACAAATGAGCAACGCCACTGCTAGCTTGCTTACTTGCAACGTGTGTGCGCCGCTGTGAGAATTAACATTTTCATTATGTTTATGATTGCTATATTTCTTATAAGCGATTATTTGCATTTTCCGCGCATTAGCAATTTGTTTTTGCCCCCCTTCACACACACGCACACAAGCAAGCCAAGCAATGCATGCCGCATGCRGCTGATATCGAGTGTTATGCGCCAATAATCGCACGGCCGCTTTTGAAAGAGTCAATAAACGCATAATGGCCATTACAGTCGCCGCTATTGCCGCCAACAGTAAAAACAATGCGCCCAGGTCGACATGTTGCAACATTGCCGCCGCTCGTAAACACTCCAATAATCTTGCTTATGTTYATTGGTGACAGTTTTGCACGAGCACACGTGTTTGTTTCGTGTGTAGCATGCAACCAGGAATTTGCGTGTAGGCTGCAAAAACCGCTGTTGCTGCTGTTGTTGCACTTTTTATTGCCTACACTTGCGATGCTTTATCGAGTGTCAGCTAAGCAGGTGGGTAGGCTGCTTGTTTGTGTGTGTGTGTGTGTGKAATTGTGGCAAGCGTTGCTTCGAGGCTGAATGTGCAACACTTTTGATTGCGCATCAAGACGCGCGACCTCAGTTGTCATTAGGGGCAACATTGCAAGATTGCAAGCAAATGCTGTCAGAACAACAAAAAAACGCGGGAGAAATCGAAATAAAAAATCGAGCTTGCATTTCCCTATGCTACTGGCGAGAAAGCCTGCCAAAGGCATACAGGCAGACACAACTGTGCATGTGGCTGGGCGCGTTCAAATGCAAATATGTTCAGCAACGTACAACGAGGTTCATACAATGTTGCATGCATTTACCAAATTTACGAAAACGCGAATTGTTGTTGTCTTTGCAGCTGGAAAAAGTTGCCTAACAGCAGCGAACACCGCCATTTAGCTAAAGTATTGGTGTTGCCACAAGAAAACTCATTTCAATTAAACTATTTGCGTTTCTTATGAAATTCTCGCCCAAACAGCCGATTTTGTTTTTGTACCACAGCGCCCACACATTCCATAAATCACAGGCAATTATTAAATCTAGCAGTAAAGCAATGTAAATCAACTCACCAATTCATATGTCTGCCTTGTTGTTGTAGTCGTAATCCAAATTGTGTGCTTTTTCTTTGTTTTTGCAACAACTTTTCATTCACACGCTCATATAACGCCGCCGGCTCACAACTTGTGTTTATTTTGCCTTTTCACTTTCGCGTTGCCTTTGTTTTACCGTTAATGCACACCTCTTGCTATATTTGTTGCTCAGTTGCAATGGCGTTATTGTTGTTGCACTTTTGTTGTCACACACTGCACAAGTCCTTTTGACCACGGTGTKTTTGTTTTTGCTGTTGTAGTTGTTGTCACTAGGCAATCACTTTAGTGCGCTTACGGGCCGTTTGCACCACCACTTTGCTCACAAATGTAAAATGCAACAACAAAAAAGCCGTTCACTTAATTTTATTAAATTTGTATTGTTGTTGGCGTTTTTCTAACTCGTAYAAATTCGCATGCGCCTTATTAAATGGCCACTATAATTTTTGTTGTTGTTGTTGTTGTGAATTAGCTGGCTTTAATTTGCTTGAGCGATGATGAATTCTTCTTTCGCTGCCTTTGCTAAATGTACAGTTAGTTTATTTGCACTTTTAGTTGAAATTTTTATTTGCCCACACACATTGACACATACATATGCACAATAAACGTTTGCTATAATTTATGCATGCTGCTTTGCCATTGCCTTTATTTCGGTTATTTTCAATTCTGATTTGATATTTTATTTTTATTTATAGTTGTTGCTGTTGTTGTTTTTTTTTCAATTAATTTCGTAGGCGTAGTGAAAGGGAAATCATTGAAAAAATGTTGTTGTTGTGTGCTTGAGTGAATTATTTCCCAAATTTGTTTTTATTTATTTAATTATTTTCATATTCCTCGCTGAGCAATTCACTTCATCCACGCTGTGTTTGTTGTTTCCACTAGAGGCCACTGAGTGCTGCTGCCGAACTGTTTTGTTTATGCTTTTTCTTCAATTAAGTTGCTCAATTTTGTAAAATKTATTTATTTTTGTGCTTAAAATTTCGTTCGCCAATATCTGCTTTTTGGTTGTCAGATATTGCTTTGGCTACTACACTCCACCACCGCACAAGCAATTCGTTTTCAGAGAACCACTATAGACTCACTCGCGTTCCGCACGCAACTGTTTGTGAATTTCATGCGGCCGGCCCTCAAATACCGAAACCAAAGTGTTGGAYTGCTCGATGCGAGAGCTTGTTTATGCGGCGTATGCAACATGTTCCAACGCTGCGCAGAGCAAGCGTGGTTCGTGTATCTCACAGCTACGCCAGGCACGGCGAAACAGCTGAGCGCCTCAAACACGTCTTTTGTCGTTTGCTTTGGCTTTCTTTACGGCTGCACCTTGCTTCATAACTTCATACCTTTGCAGTGGCGACGSTGCGMYTGTGCCTGCGTGTGGTGGTGTGTGCGTGTGTGCGGCCGCGTGCATGCTCAAGTGTTCGTACTATATCCGCTTGCATTTGTTGAGATACTTTAATAGGCACACTCCAAACGGCAGCTGTTGCCGCCAGCTGTCTCTGCTTAAGTTGCCATCGAACAAGCCCACACACACACACACACACACACACAAACGAATACAAATGAACACAACGGAAGGAAGCGCACGCAGTTACATACACGCACACATATCTATATCGACGCATCGGGTCCTTGGTTGCCGATATGCGGACTTGGTGAAGCAACAATGTCGAACCGTAGAGACTGGATGCTGGAGAAAATATTGTTGGTGCTGCTCACACCTCATCTTAGATACGTACTTTACGCTCAAACATTTTTGGTAAATAAAAAATAATTAATTCWGTTATATATCTACATATGTATGTGTGTATAAATTAATGCTTGCTTCCTGCTAAGCGTTTGCTGAAATGCTAAAAATCCATCAGACATGTTGCATTTCGTTTTGTTGCATGTAAATTTGTATAACAGACAACTGAAAGTATCTCACAGATGCCGACGTATAAGAGTTCGCCGCATAGTATCTAAATACCTGTATATACCTATATTCACAACCGCAGAGAGTAAAAGTGTTTACGATCTCATCGGCGCTGTCCCAAACTTAATAGTAAAGTGATTGCTTTGCTTGCAGGTTGGATATTGTTGGTGTAAAAAATTGTAGGGCGCAGATACATGTAAACAAATATATAAACTATATAAGTATATATGTATATATGTATGTATGTACATACGTGTATATACCCACAACCAGCGCCTACACTTGATCGTTAGCTGAAATGTACTCAGCAGGTAAAGCATTTTCTTGAAAAGTTTTTTCCCAAATATCAGTTCCTGGGGAAACCCGTATAAAGACCGTTCAAGGATAAGGTCGATGGGATACCTGTTCATCCCATAATTTTTTAATGTTTTGTTTAGATATAGTGTTCCTAAACATCTCTTGTGTCAAAGCAGGCAATACAAGCTTCAGAGTGTGACCTTTCAAGTGATTTCTTCAATCGCTGCTGGAGTTTTTGGTATTAGAGCTGTATGTTTTAAGACAAATTAAAAAAAAAAGGTTTTTAAATTGAGAAAACTTAAAGCTTGATATTCTGATATAATTTTGTAAAATTTGGAAACAGAAGTGAGGTTGTCCCATTTAGAAATATTGATAGTCGAAAAAGTCTCCTATTCTTCAAGAGATGGCAATCGTATATCTCCAGTGTTACCAATCACATTGTGTCATACCATATAGTGTTGAACAGGTGAGATTTTAAGCTTCATTAAACCAAAAAAATTGAATTCGGGGAAGATGAAAAGCAGTTAAAGCTGTTCAAAAATTAGTAAATTAATGAAGAAAATCGCTATATTTTGAAATTTTTGTATAAAAAAGAGAAGAATGCCACGCAAGCCACCAATGAAATTTGTCAAGTTTACGGAGACGCTGCTGTATTAGTTCGTGTAGCACAAAAATGTTTCGCTCGCTTTCGTTCCGGAAATTTCAATGTGAAAGATGAACCTCACTCAGGTCGACCCATCGTTGGAAAAGTCGATGAAATTATGAAAAATATTGACCATCACATAAGCATCCATGACATCGCTAAGAAACTTAACATTCATCATCAAATGATGATGAATAAAAAATAAGTTCGCTGTTTGGGTACCACATGAATTGTCTGCGAAGCGAATGGTAACTGGAGACGAAAAGTGAATCAAATACAACAATAATGTGTAAAAAAGATCATGGTCCAAGCGTGGCGAAGCTGAACAAATGGTTAAAAAGCCTGGATTTACGCCTCGAAAGTGTTTTGTGAGATTGGAAAGGAGTCATCCACTATGAGCTGCTCCAGCCTGGTCGAATGATTGATTACCCATTTTACTGTCAATAAATGATGAGATTGAAGCAAGCAGTCAAAAATAACTGCCAGAGCTGATCAACAGAAAGTGCTTCGATCTTGAGAAACCAGAAAAGTTTTACACTAATGAAATAATATCTCTAACAAAAAAAGGCATAAAGTGGTCGACCGAAATGGTACATATTTATTTGGTTTATTAAAGTTCATTATAAATATTAAAAAAAAAAAAGTTGGAGTGTGATTAGAAATACGAAAAGACTTTTTCGACTAGTAAATATCTAAATAAAGTGTCGAATATCAGTTCGATCAGCTCGTTCATACTTTGTTTTTAACCTATTGCCACTTTTTCTGTACTAAGTATTAGAACGAATAACTAAAATGTCGCTTGTAGAGATTACAATCTCTTTTAGAAGTTAGAATTATTTCAGACATCTTTGAAGCTTTCGGTAAGTTCAGTTTTCAAAGCTTTGTCTCAAAAACGAAGATTACCAGGCATTTTTTGAGCCATTCGTCGAGCTTACTAATTGTAAAGTCAACTAAAATTTTTAAACGTACAAAAGTTTTCCAAATGTAACTATTAGTCACCATTTATAATTTCAAAGATAAAAATTTAAAAATTTTCCTTCAAGAAATTCGTATATCGGTTAAGTAAACATATCAAACATTCCTACAAAATATTATATAACCAAAAGCTTTTGTCCTTGCACTTAGCTTGGGATAAATGAAAGATATCAAAAGCTCAAACGCAGAAATGACTCGTAGTAACAGATACTTTTAGCTTAGCTAAATCGCAACAACAAAAAAATGCGAAATATATTTAAAAGCAAAATAGTGGGCCATAGCTCATTGCTACACACATACACACACTACCATTGCCACATATTCCACACTATGTCGCTGTGTCGAAGAATTTTGTTGTGATTGGAGCTGGCGCAGAGAATTGACCAAGGGCTTGCAGCCAAAAGGATACCCATTTAAGCTCGCCGCATATTTTTACGTACATCCACACGCACAAGCAGTGTTTGTCTGTACTTGTCAGTTTTGGCACGCTTCCAAGTGAATGTAAACAATTCTCCAGTATTTTCAAAAACTTTTAGCTCTTCCAACAATACAGTGTTTCCATTAAATGACTATGCTCGAAAATTTAGAAATTGTAAAGAAACAGATAGTAACTGTAAAGTTTTGAAAGCAGAAGTGTCAAACGGAGTACAAAATTAAGAGTTCTATGGAGGGTACGAGCTTTCATAAAGTCGAAAAGCTTTTAAATGCTTCCAAAGTGCTTTCATAAAGTCGAAAATCTTTCAAAGTGACATAAAATCGAGCCGATAATCTGTTGTGATTGCAGACATATCTTTCTTATTCGTGCAATTTTAAAGTCTCGAACCGGTGTTAGCTTTTCTTTAAGCAAACAGATCGTTTTGATTTCGTTTCCGACATTTGTTGTTAACAAACATGTTTGAAGACCAGAAACGCCTACACTTTGAATCTTTAGATTAAAAGCTGCGGAAGCAAATTTATAATTTATAGAAAGCTCATACTAAATCCTTGTCTGAAGTATAATAGCCGACTAGTTCAGAAATATATAACAAGAGAAAACATAATCCTTCCGACTGAATTGACCAGTTATGAATCATTGGTGGCGTAGCTCGGTTTCTAACACTGTTACTGCGGACTGAGCCGCGAACTGTATTTAATAAGTGCCGATCAAGGTTGCCACAAAACGCACGAGACTTCGCTACAGTCCAAGGAGTGCCCAATGTTTGGCTCGCCCGGTTGTGGACTTCTAGTTGATTGGTCGGCTGCGTCGCCGYAGCTCAGTTGAGTTGACATGTGAAATGGCAAGTGTTTGTACGTGTGAGCGTGTGTGTGTCGGGACTTAATGCCAGTGCCCATAACTTAATGACTTATTGGATGCTGCGGACGTTTACTGTGTGCTTGTGTGCGGATGATAAGCGAAAAGTTGATTCAAAACTCACACAATAAGGACATGCCAAAAAAGGTCTAAAAAAACTGTAACGCGGCGCGTTCATATTAAAAAGTTCATACACTCGCACAAAAACAACATGCGGCATGAGTTTAATGGGCAAACGAGTAAACGAGCAAAGTGTCATTTAGTCAACTTGGCATATTGGAGTTTTAATTACTGTGGCAAGTGGCTAGTTGCAACTTTGTGCGGCATGTTAGGCGCCTAGGCGCCGCACCAGTGCAAGTGCTTGCCATTACTGTACGAAATGATGCCGAGTGGTGATGTGGTGAGCTCTAATGTGGCTGCAACAGCGTTTATACTTGCCCTCGAATGCGGCAGATGTGGCAACACTTGACCAACACTTGCTTGCTGGTGCATAGTTGGCTGTTGAATAGTTTAATAACATCAAAAAAGCACTTGGAATTGCGGCTGGCGGCGGAGGGGCGCCTCTAATGCGCCTTTTATTACTAAAGTTAGACAGGAAGTGAAACTTTCGGTCATAAGCTCAATTTTTCAACTTCACTCTCACGCCAAGGGTGGGCAGTTAAACAATTTTTATGCGGCTCACAAGGCAGTAGCAACAGTAGAGGGGTGAGGGTAGATATAAAAAGTTTGGGTGCTGAAAATTCAATTGAAACAAATTTAGAAAAGCCAACGACTGCTCGACGAAGGACGGCRCGAATGACGGTATGCATAACTGCAGGGCGAGACTTTGTGTTTTGTTTTGTGTGCTACCAGAATGGACGTATTTGTTGCATGCCGCTTCATTTCAACTTGTCATAACCTCGAGTTAGTTAATTTGCGGTCTGTGGTGCGACTAGTACCAGTGAGTAAAATAATCCAAAAAAGCCGGCCGGCATGTTGGTTGTTGCACGCCGGTACGATTAGAAAGGAGCTTGACGCGTCTGCACCTTCGCGTGTGATTTCAGACAGCTGGTCGGCCAGTTCGTTGATTTGGGAAGTCAGCGWACGGCACTTKTGCGGCTTCGGACGTGAACTTAGTTTAACGAAGCGTGATACAACCACTATGGGCGGCACGGACTGTCGCTAGGTGGCGAGTGCTTAGACGCGACGTACGCTGCCCGTACATTGCAGTAATCCTGATTACTAACCACTTTTCATTGTTTTTCACTTTCATAGCTCCCATCCACGTTCTGCTGCCTTGTCTGCTTTCATTTTGCTATACAATTACTACTCGGCTACCCCTTGACGAAGTTGCAGTTTGCACGGGAACTCCCCAAGCACCCCAACCACCGACTTCAGTGGTCGCGACAGTTGCTCGAGACTAATGACAGACATAACCGTAGTCGCACAACTCCCTTCACTTGCAATTCACTTTCCATACGTTGAAGGGTTGCTGTGTTGCCRTCGTACTTAAATACTCAGTCAGTCCGGCTTTTGTGCCCTTTGCACCGCATAAGCTGCAATGACATTTTGTGCACTTGAAATTCGAAACGCGAAAAATTGCACTACCGCCTTGGCTTACTGGCCAAATCCCAGACTTATTATTACATTTATTTGCATTTCACTGCTTATTTTCGCCCTGCGCTCGCTCAGCAGATTGAGTGGGTGGTTTGCGGCGCTCGTCTGTGTCCACGAACTCTTGACATAGTGGGAATTGATATAAGCGCACGATATCATCTTACAAATGGCATTCCAATATGATTCTTGAGCCGGCCAGACAGCCCATTACTCCATGCACATTGACTCACTCCAAAGAATTGCTCATTTAACGGTGAACCAATTAATTGCGAAGGTATCTGAGTGCAGCTGAGAGTTGATTAATGCATTTACTCCACTGAGAAGGCGACGAAAGAAATGCTTTGAGCTTTTATTTTCTTCAATGAAAAACTCAAGTGTGCTTGGGATGCGTACTTCTGTTAGGTGGGTGGATTATTGATGACCGGAACATTCTGCTATGTCTTGAGGGAGCGTTGGGTTGAGTTGTATGCATCGATGAGGTTATTAGTTTAGGGTCCGAAGTATAAAAACTAGTCTCAAATCTTTTTTGTAGATGATTTGCAGATTTCAAGTCACGAAATCGAGCGCATGTTTTAGTTAAGAAGAATAGTAAGTATCTAGACTTCAGTTATTAAAATGAGTAGGAGGTCTAGACCTAACAAAGGCTTATGGGGACATGTCTATGTATTCGAGTATGCATGATCCGCCTAGTAAAATTCTGACCTTTTATCACTGCGAAGAAGACTTCTTCTTCTTTATTGTCGTAGGCACCTCTTACGTGGTTATAACCGAGTTTACAACCGCGCGCCAGTCTTTCTTCCTTTCCCTGCTTGCCGCCAATTGGAGATTCCAGTCGAAGAAAGATCGTTCTTCACCCTGGTCTTTCCAACGAAGTGGWGGTCTTCCTCCTCCTTTGCTTCTCCCGCTGGGTACCGCGTCGAATTCTATTAGAGTTAAAGTATTTGCCGCGCGTCGACTGTTTGTTTGATGACAAGAGATATTTCGTCTTGCTCTCGTTCACTACCAGATCTATTTGCTTTGTTTCCTGGAGAAGACAGAACTAACGGCGTGGTTGTTGAGATCAATGATACCAATATCAGCGGCGTATGCCAGTAGTTGTACTCTCTTAGAAAARATGGTACMTTCTCTATTTAGTACTGCACCTTGAATTATTTTCTCCAGCAGCAGATTGAAGAAGTTGCACGAAAGGGAGTCGCCTGTTCTGAAACCACGTTTGGTATCGAACGGCTCGGAGAGATCTTTCCCGATCCTGACGGAGCTTTTGGTATTGCTCAACGTCGGTTTACAAAGCCCTATTASGTTTGAGGGGATAYCAAATTCAGATATAGGGACRTAAAGGCAGCTCCTTAAAGTAGCTTTGAAATCGACGAATAGGTGGTGTGTGTCGATTCTCTTTTCTCGGGTCTYTTCTAAGACTGGGCTTATGGTGAATATTTGGYTAGTTGTTGAAAAGAAGACTATAAAAATATATACTTGCTATATTTTACACGGAGCCCATTAACGGCCAAATATTTTATGCTGCTCTTCTACAAGGTTTCTAGTGTCAATTCAAGGAATTTGCGTGACTTTTTCACAAGATTATGAGGCACGGTTGATATGCTCATCCCCTTTGAAATCATGTCCTCCACACTACTGAGATAATTTCATTTTCGGCGGCAAAACCACGTACACTTCACATGGAAAACATTCGCAGCTGGCAACTGCCTTTCAAATATTTACATGTTCGTTCCAAACTGTGAACGAAACGAACGCCTTATTGTATTTTGCGCGTGTGAATGTGTTTCACCAACACACACACACACATAAACACACCGCGGTTTGTGGGTGTTTAGTGCGCGGCGTTTGCTTGTCAGTTTCCAAACTGTGTTTACAAATTGCATTGGGATTCGTGAAATTGCTTTTCCGCAAGTGGAATTCAAATGAAAGATTGGACTATCGCAGGCCAGTGACAAATGCAAAGTCTTTTTGTTTGTTTTGGTTGCGCGGATATGAAGTACGCGAGGCCGGCAAAGGGGAAAGTAGACTTTGAGTTGCACGTCGCAGAGGAAACGCATAAAATTCGCGACAATTTGCCGCACTGTGGGCGAGGCAAGGACGCAGTCTCTAGAAACGGACACACACGTACGAATTACCTTTGTTTAGTGCGTCAAAAGACAAGTTAGGAATTTCCAAATACTAAATACCAGTAACGTGCTCTTAGCGGCCGACATGTGTGCGACMCATGCCACCTTTAGGGTGGGGAATCCCGACGTTGACTCGCCTACGGTGATCTTAATATGGCTGGGCACCTGCGGTGGCCGCAAATTGTTTCGCGGACAAATCGTTCACCGATGGGCCATTCCCATGTGTGCAAACACATGCTATGTGTGTGTGGAGGAAGGAGCGTGAGATGTAGGAGAATGTGTGCACATAAAACAAACAAACTCGATTTAGTCATTTCGCCAGTAAATCTTTACCTTCGTACCAAGGATTTTTTTTTTGGAAAGCAGAAGAGATTGCGTTGAAAATTACAACTCCAAAATATTTCCACGTAATGACAAAATTCCTTAAGCGAGTGAGTGATGCACAACGGCTTGGATTCGCTTCGTTTCTAAGCCGAAAAGCCGAAGCACAGAGCCATACACCAAACTGTTGTTGACTACTGTAATGGCTTTAGGTGGCACGTACAGGCTCGCTGAATGGAGCGATCTATTGACATGTTAAACTACACAATAACAACAAATAGTTAGGCATGCATGACTGTATTAGAAATCAGCGAGGTAGAGATGTCTTTTAGGAAAACATCCTGATTTTTAAGCCGAAAGAGAGTTAGAGCATTGGAGCGGCTCTAGAGTACCATTGCTGATCTTGAAATGATTAGAAGAAATTAGACTGCCAACGACCACTTTTCAAAAAAACGAGATGTTAGTTATTTAAAATATTGTTTTTTTGCTTGCTGCGATTTACATTTATTTTAAGATGAGCGGTAGACTGCTTACTAAAGTTCTTCTTCCTCTTTTATCCGAGGCTTCCTAAAGTTACTACAGTATTCTACTATTCAGTAATAATGTGATAGTTGGGTAATGATATCAAATCTCAATTATTGATTTCGGCTTTAAAAAATGTCTCTTTGTAACTAGTTTCGAACCAGTTAGTTTCAATGTGTGGAAATTTCTGCAGGGTATGCAGTCTTTCTCACACATTTGAATATAGTTTGTGCGTGGGAACTCACGTTTAGTGCGTGCAAGAAACAATAGACGATTTTCAAGTTCAGAAGATAAAATTCGAAACAATTTCGATTATGTGGAAATGTTTATGTTTTTCAAAATACCCAAACAAATGAGGTATTCTGTAAGGAAGAATAGCAATTATACATCAACATGATTACCTGATTCTACGTGAGAAACAGGGATTTATGCTCGTTTTACTGGTTTGAGGATTCCTTACCGTTTCTACAATTTCTGCATGAGTTGACAAAACTGAGATGAGACATTTTCGAATTCGTAGCTAACTTTTAGAGTGAATACTGTTACGGGATAGTTCGAGAGTCCCAAAAGGTCCAATTTTTTGGGTATATACACATAGTAACTATGTTGAAAGATTACTAAGGTATGTCTCGTTTTTAGATTTCGTAAAGGCTGTTTTTTTAGTATCGATAAATAAATCAAAAAAGATTTTTCTTGTTTCAGTTAAGGCGGGAGATACCTCGAGTACTGCAAAAAATGTAATTTTTTCCAGCTTCATTATGGAATTTTTGCACATATAGTAAGAGGTATTACTTAACTACAAAAAAATATTATTTTATGTAAAAAAAAAAAAAGAAAAATGGCGGAAATAGCAACGTTCTCGTTGATTGACATATTTTACGGCCATTAACTTCCCGACTAGGCTTCTAATTCGAAACGAAAAAGTAAAGTGTATAGTAGAGGGGGTTTGAGAATTTCGAAAAAGTGGAGATGTAGGCCTGGATTTTCTAAAAACTACCATTTTTACCCTTCTTTTTTGACATAAAAATAGTTAAGTATATTTCAGTATAAAATTGTCTACGAAATACGCTTTAGTTTCAGGAAAGCGGTTAAATATTTCGCTCGCAATTTCGGCGGCCGGATAAAAAAAGTTAGTTTCGGGGAAACGATCCTCAAAGTTTTGATCCCTATACAGCTGCTGCATGAAGTGCAGTGGTTCTG
>NW_017536741.1:2029086-2039468 GCF_001853355.1 Bactrocera latifrons | reverse complement strand
GGGAAAAGCTAAGATCTCCTTTGGCTTCCTGTAACTTGTTACCGCTTTTTTGGGCCTCAGACCAAATCACCGAGCGGTGGCCGACTACCACCAGCAGCAGGTTCAAAGGAACTAGTCGCACTCAGCAAGGTCCAACTTTCAAACGTTTTAGGACTTCTGACTGGACACTGTCCGCTGGGGATTCCTGTTATAATATTGAATATCTTCACAAGTACATAACTGAAAGGCACGCTGTTTTAACTGCATACAAGGAATGTTAATTCAGCAGTATTCGTTGAAATTATCTAGCGAATGTTCCCTGCCGACGACGTCTCTTTTACATATATACATTTTTCGTGACACCTAACTACCAGCAATCAAAATATATTCACGTAAGTACTTCGTCAAACGATGCGCCGCCTTTACATGCCCAACACCCCAACACCTGCTCACTTGCTGGCTACTCTTCGTCCACCGTTTGAACGTGCCACACCCGCATGCGTGCACATAGTAACTCGCCAAGCGTGAAATATGTTTCCAGTAGCTCTTAACCACCTCGATTTGCTATTTATGGGTTCAGCATTTGTTACAACACGCATTCCGTCCATAATTGGAAATACAACAAAATAACGAACAAATACGAGCAAATTGGTATGTGATCGCTGCTATTGATCTGTTGCTACGTGACCTTTGAACTCAACACTAAATTATCAGCTATGAGTATGCAATACGCACGACACTTGTGGCATGCAACAAGTCGCGCGACTTCGGCCGCTACACACTCACTGCATATTCCCATTGTTGTTGTCTTTAAAATTCCACAGAAGTTTCGCTTCACCGATCGCTGCGTTGCGATTACCGCTGTCCACAGCGAATGCTAACAGAACGTGTTCTCTCTCTCACACTCTTTCTCTCTCTCCAGCGTGTACGCATGTTTGCACGTTGTGGCCTGGACTCCGTCCAGGTAATCCGTTTGGCTGCTGCGATCGCAGGATCAGATTGGGCGCGTTGACAACGTGTCGAAAACAATGCGTTTGTTGTGTTTCTCGCTGTGTTTTTGTGTTTCCAACGTTGTTTGTTACAAAATACTTTAATGCCTTGCCATTGCTGGGCCACCATTAATCATTMCGCCGGTGTCATTAAGTGGCCATTAGGCTTGTTGCTGATCTTCAAAGATCTCCAAATGAATTATGATCGTAGTAAAATTTTCATTAAATTTTTCTCCGAAATTTTCATCGCTTCTARGGGGAAGCAGAGTTTACGCGAAATTAGTGGAAAAGGCAGGAGGATAATAGAGCGTAGTGGGATAAGGTGTATGTAAGAAGGTGGATGCTGTGTTTTCCTGTTMGTAAGCGTTCTATGCTTTTCTAGAATAATTAATTATTGTAGAAGATTTCAGCCGATATTATGTGAGATTTCTGTTTCTAAAATATGGCTTCGAAATTCGAGTTGTCGGTATTAATTACAACTTTGGAATAAAAGTGTCAGATTAGAGTCAAGYGATTGAGGTTTTTCTACAGGGTTTTAAAAGTCATACTTTTTAAAGGTGRGAAATATAAATTTTATTTTGTGGCAGTGTAATTTGCTTAAAACTTACTGAGTCAAACGTTAGATCTACAAGCAYTCAGCACAGTCTAACGTCGAAATATATGCAGTACATAGGTTTCGGATGTAATAGTCTCGATATCTCAACACTTTCACAGTGAGTTTTTATCTAACGATACCAACAAACAACAACACTCCAGCTCTGAAGATATTCGATGCAGTACCCGCCGTCTATACCAATACCGTTGAAAAGACCAAGCTGGTGAACGAAATTACTTCGCTTGGAGTCGCCAATTGGCGGCGCATTGCGAAAAGAAGAAGCGACTAGCGCGCTATACTTAACTCGGTTATAATCGCGTAACCGCTGTGGAACGGACACATTTTTAACTTGGCCGACCTAAGACTTCAACGGTGCAGTGGGGCCCACACCCTACCACAGTGCGACTCCACCTTGAACTGAATTTCCAATATTACATTTCAGTAGGTATGAACCACAGCCACTACAAATCTCCCCCAAGGCCTAAGCCAAAGAGCGGATTGCAGCGAACTGTATGAGCTAACTGCTCTTCTGTCCCCGCGACAGTCGACAGAGTACAAAAGTGACGTATTTTTATATTTTTGGGATATGTTGGTGCAAGATAAGAATCTGCCCCGCCCTTGAAGCTTCTAGTATAACTGAAATTGTCGTAGGATGTACATATATATGAAATACGACCTTAAACTGATCTGGATTTCTTAGAAATAACTTCTATAAAGCTAATCTTAAGAAGTGAAGCAATAATAGTAGATAATAAAGAACAATAATCTYTCATTGGAACTTCGGTTAACAACTTTGAAAGCACTAATTTCAGATGCAATCCGGGATCAATGACTGWATAAGCCATTATTACTTAAGTTCACAAAAAACTTTTCATAATTTTCATCACAAAACATTTCACCTAAAATTATTAAGTCATTCAGAGTACTGTTACATGGAAGATACGAACTCACTTAGCATCTCTGACATATGCACACACATATAAACGAATAATGTAAGACTATGCCAAAGACGTATGTAGTATATCACCGCAAAGCTGCATCTCTCCACCGACTTGCAACACCAAGTTCAAATATTTAATTAACCACTTATCTAGCATTGCAGCTGAGGCGACACTAACAAATTAACACATCAGCAATTAAAATGGAAAACGCGCTGACAAATGTGCRTGTGTGCGTRAATGAKGCACAACACTTATATRMATATAACACACACATACATATATACAAATAACACATACATAAAAACATTAASAAATACACAAGATATATGTGGGCTTATGCAATCTTAATTGCAGAGCGGCAGGGGCAGGTCAAAAGGTCAAGATTAATGAATAACCAGATTAACGCAACGCGCAAACAAAGGTGGTAGCCAAAAGGAAAAAAAAAAAGCAATCAAAAAATAAATAAAAATACAAACAATATCACAGACGCCAAAAGCCGTTGAATTATGGGTAAATAAGTGTGCGCAATTGAGACAAGCTAATTCAGACGAGGCAACGGGAAAATTCAAGCCGCTAATCTCCGCGCGGCGCAATCGTATAGCAAATGAAGTGTTTAAGCTGCCAATAAAAATCTTATCAATCTTCCATTAAGTACATAAAAGCGGGTTAGGTAGAACCAGGCGCAGCCAAGGTACGACTACTGCTGGAAGAGACGAAGCAGAAGACAAGCCTTATGAAGATGAGCAACGGCGCTGACTTGAAAGTGAGTTGTAAAAGTGGCATTAGGCCGATAAAGGTTGGAAGTGGGGAGSGTGAAGTTTTCGGGAGTTAAGCTCCAACGAAAGTATGCGAACGGGATGAATGACGAATAAGCGCTGAGTTGCTGAGTTTTCTGGGTTAAGCAACTTKTTTATTCATTTGTTTTTATAGTTTTGTTGTAGAATTATCTTACCACTAGTTTTATGTATCTYCTTCTTAAATTTCTTATATTTTTTAATTTCCTTTGATTTCCTGCCATGCTCTCTGCTGCTCCAACGACCTCCATGCCTGCGCCACGCCGTCAAACTTCAATATTGCCGCCCGCTTTGTRTTTGTAACTTTTTAAGTGGATTTTTATTAAAATTACTTCTCTACGCTTGTAATTCTCTTTGCTTTTGTCTAAGTTATGGAGTTGTCTTGTGAAAAGTCCGCTTCGGCGATTGTCTGCCACCAGCTACAAGCCACAGCGTTGCGCACAACAGAGCGAAGCGGTTCGAAATTGATTCCAAATTATACAACAATAACAATAGCAATACAAAAATGCACAGAATGATTCCAAAATGTACAACAACAACAATAACAATGCAAACAATGCACAGAAAAATGAATAATAATAACGCCTGCGTAGAACACTTAAAGGCTTTTAGACTCCACGCATCAAATTGACAAAGTCATCGAATCGACCACAAAAGCCGAAGGAGTTCGAGTGTGAGACAAATGCAAGACGGTCGTCTGACCGATGGCGCACGTAGAATGTATTGAATTAAATAATATGTGGCAGTAATAGCAGTAATAGGTGTGTGTATGAAGTGTGGATGAAATACCCAGTAGGAAATTCGTGGACTTTTTTCGAGACACCAGTCATTAAAACAGTTGGTGCAGACAAATGACCATTCGAAGACAACTATTGCTAGGATAAATAGCGAGAATGAAAAAAAGAAACAGAGAGAGAGAGAGAGAGAGAGAGAGAGAGAAAGAGTAATAGCAATCCTCCACATTCTGCTACTCAATCCCAGCGACCAACATTTTCTGCAAGGAATATAAACACGCCTGAGCACCAGCGAAGTCAGCTGAGCAGCAATCGTTTGTCGGTGCTCCACGACTTCACACACTCAGCCTGAAAACGTGCTCCATAGCGGCTTTGAGACAACGCGCAGTCGCAGCTCACCTCACCGCATTTTCGCTGCACTGTGTGTGTATCTGTACAGATATATCCGTTTGCGAGTTAGACTGCCTGCTCCACCAWCCTTACCCAACAATCATTTATGCATCCGCTTAACAGCCACTTAAGTTCGATAAGCGTGTGTCAGAAGCGTTTACGGAAAGGTTAAAAACGTAGTACTCCATTCTTTTCACATTTCAGGTATTCGCTGTTGCCTGCACACACGCCGCAGACGTTGCAGGGGCTGGGTGCGGTAGCGAAATGCCACTGCGTTTAAGATAAGGCGGTGAGTTGCCGCTTCGAAGCCTGCTTTGTGGATGCTACTGAATGTTGTATGTCGCAATCTTGCTGCTATTGTTGTTGTTATTGTTGTTGTGGTTATGTGTGCATGCCACACTTAAAACGAGAAGCTGCCCGGTTGCTGTTGGCGCTGCGATAAGCGAAACGCGTTCGGCAATTTGTGCGGCCGCAATGCGCCCCAATTTAGGTAGCGGTGGTCGGGAGCTGCAATAAGTAAGAGAGAATGATATGTAGAAAAACTGTTTGTATTGGAAAATATTTGCTGTGTCCAAGTTAATATAAACCAACTAGAATTTAATAAAAATTAAAAAAAAAATCGAAATTTTATTTTTTTTTTTAAAAATTCTGAATTCCTTACTTCTTTTAACTTTACTTTTTGGGCTTATTTTTGAAAATATCTACTGCAAAAAAAAATTGTAAGCCCTTCAATTATTTTTTCCARTTTTCTCAAACCTTTGTTTTTGCCAATAAAAAACTATCAGTTTCTCAAAGCTGTWAACTTACGAGAGCTTTGCTTTCCACTGATACAAATCTCTCATTTCCACCCTTCTTAAGCGCATATTTCTCCTTTTTTCAGTAAAAAATTTAATTAAACTCCTTTTATTGAGCGATCAACTTCGTGTTCTTCGCGTTAATATGCGCGTAATGAAGGTGTTTTGCCGAGTACTGATAACAGATCGAGCCATGCGGAGGCATGTTTGGCAGGCAGAGAGAGTCAACAGCTGATTAAAATGTGTAATGATGGATTAAAGGGTAAAGGTGTGGCAGTTGAACTTCAGTTTATKTTATTTCCATTTTTGAAACGCTGATAAGATGTGGGGTTAATTGAAATTTTTACTGCTAAACGTGCTAAGATGCTTTGGTGTAGATTGTCTGCGAAGCTGCACATTTTTGAGAGCTGCTTAAGTCGAGTTGTTGTTTGTATGTCGGGCTTTTAATAAAGCATTCGATATATAAAGATATGTGAAGTTGCAATTTGCTTTGTGGAGGCTGTACTTTTGCGGTAGAATGGTAGGCTCTCTCATAAAATATATATTATATAAGTATATTATTGCTTATAACAGTATGAATTAAATTTTCCAGGAAGTTCGCTACAACCAGAAGGAAACGTCGGATACCTTATAAAGTATACATACTATATATATAAAAATGATAAGTGTGCTGAGCTGAGTTGGTTTAGCCATGACCTCCTATCCACCTGTATATACGTGGACTAGTCCCTAGATTTTGAGTTATGGGTCTGAAAATTGGTACGCGTCTTTTAAACCCTAAGARGCTGCTTATTTGTCGGAATCGCCGATATCGGACCACTATAGCATATAGCTGTCATACAAACTGAACAATTGGAATAAGGGGCTTGTTTGGAAAAATGTTGTATTTGACGAGATATCTTAGCAAAATATGGCACATATTACTGTCCAATAGAACGCTATAATTTCCGAAGAAATTGTTCAGATCGGACAACTATACCATATAGCTGTCATACAAACTGAACAATTGGAATAAGGGACTTGTTTGGTAAAATGTTGTATTTGACGAGATGTCTTTACGAAATTCAACATAAAGTATTGCCTAAAGCAACGATGAAATCTCTGAAGAAATTGCTCAGATCGGACCACTATAAAGTATAGCTGCCATACAAACCGACCGTACCAAATTTATTTTCTTTACTAAAAAGTTTTGTTTTTTTATTTGTGGAAGTTATTACAGTTAAAGTTTCTTCTTCTTTTTAGTTTAACAAGGTTTTTCGAGAGATTTCTAATTTCTATGAGTCCGTCATACCATTCTATATATATATCCAGTCACACGCCTATTTGGAAATCCATTTCTTTAACCCCTCATTTGCATATTTGCAGACAAAACTACTTATGAACCATATAAAGCAATTATTCAGCGTTGCAACCACTTCCCTTGCCACCTTTTTCTTTTCGCTTTTGTTTTTGCAAGTAAAAAGTTCTCAAGAAGTGCTCACACATTGCGATTTCGTATTTGCTACAAAAGAATTCCGCGTAAGACCACTTCAAATTGCTTACTTTTGCACGCTACAAACTCATTTAGTGTTGTTGTTGCCACACTAACGCTTGTTTTTATTCATAACAAAGTTTTATTTACCGCTTTTTTTCGCCTCCTCCAACGGCTTGTGCATGCAACTTTTTATTGCTGCACGCTTATTATTACAAACACAAATATTTATTTACTTTGTTATGGTGTATGAAAATATTTTGCAGTTGCCTGCAACATTTGCATGTGGCGCACTTTTTATGCATGTGCCTCGCATAGTTCTGCGCTCCGATTTTTTCTCGCGCGCGCAACCCGAAAAGGCGTTTTTTCTTGGGGGAATGCAGCTCATAAATAATTCAAGTGGCTGCGCAACTTTGTGTGCAACACGCTACGCGCGGCSTGGAACAGCAAGGCGCCCGGCTAACGCGCCTAAAAGCAAGCCAAGCAGCCGGGAGACGGCTGAAAGCCCCCGGGAGGGATTGCAAGTAGCCGTGCTGCCATGATAGCCGGCAGCGGCGCTCCTGGGCTCGATGGCGGCGCGTTGGTTCCGCCGGTTGCGTCGTCGTGCGTCCACCATAAACTCGTCAACTTGTTGCAGCTTGTGTTGTTCGTGTTTGTGCTTTCGACAGCAGCGCTTATTTATTTATTTAATTTTGCCTTCCATAATATGAATGACATCTTTTAGTTGGAAAAACTAGAAATGTTGTCGCATAAAAATTTCATAAAACGCCGCGACAAATTGTCGCATTTTATAACTGTGCGCGCGCTTGCTTGCCTGCGCTCTGTGAGTGGCGACCATTTCGCAATTTCGGTGAAAAATGGCGTTTTTTGTTTTGAGTTTTGTGCAGCGCAAATTGTCATGTTTCCATTTCGTGCTTTTCATGAGCGGCATGCAACATTTTTGTGTATCACTTTAATGYTCTTTATTCGTGTTGTTAATTTGTTGTCTTTCGCATTTTTCATCATTGCTCTGCGTTAGATTTGCCGTTTCTTTCTCGGCGTTATTTCGTTTTTCCGTTGGCCGYCTGTGAAGATCTTCTTCAATTGTTGTTGCCGCTATTTCCGCATAGATTGGTTTTGTTTGGTTATCACTGCAGCGATATGCTGCCAAAAAAACAACAACAAGACGCGCAATTGGTTTGTGGAAGTGCAAATTCGTGTTTCATTTGCTTTTCGTTGAAAAATAGAGAGAAGAATGCAACGACGAAATTTTCAAGCGAAAGCGGCCATAGCGACCTCATTAGTGGTKCCAATATTCCGTTTGCTGAAGTGAAGAAATTTGATATTCTGAGTGGCAAAAGTTGTTTAAGAAACCGGTAGAGTTTGTGTAAATTTATGATTCTCTTTACACTTCCCCTTACTAACCAGTTTTCACAMGCAAAAAAAGCTTCAGTTTGCAATATCTCTTCGTAAAATACAAGTGTAAATATCTCAAATCCAAAGACTCCGACTYCTTATCTCGTATATTTTACTAATAAGAATTACCCATAGTGGAGAAGATTCTTAATGACGAAAAGCAATTTTATCCAGCGAGTCAAGGACACCTGTTAGAATAATCTTTCGAAGCTCACGTYGTAGAAAAAGGAAATACGACCTTACTGTCCTTCAAGAGGTCTCTGTACCCTCCTGGGTCCCTGAAGCAATCCTGTAAAAATCTAATGGAAGTGATAGGTACCAAACTGAGTAGAAAAAGGAATATGTTTCTCTATACCAAAAAGGCTAATTCGGCGTATTACACTGGCAAGATAATCCTCAGCAGGAACTGGAACCTAAAATCAAATATAATACAGGGATGTATACAGTTTTCATTGGACCAAATCTTACATATATCGATTTCGCTCTCTCCTTCCGTTTACCGAACTTAGCTAGCATCTTCAAGGTGTTAATACTGAACATAGGGAAGGCCTGTGAAGATCTACCGATTTACTGCGGGACGATACAGAGAGTCAGGTGGTGCTGTTAACCTTGTCGTCGCCWAACATAAAGTACAGCRTGGTTAACAAATGAAGGARGGCTCTAAGCTCACTGGTAYGTCAACTCCRCTTGTCCATAATTTGGGTKCCCGACCATAGACATACTATTGGAYCACAATAAAACAGACAAGTTGGTCAAGTCAGGAGCCTATCTAGAYGAGACTGAGACGGAGATAATACCGAGCGTGCTAGCAACGATCAAAAGTGGTAGACCTTCAAYAAYAGCGCGATGAACTATTGATCTTTATTAATCCCTTTTTCGTGGGCATACTATTATATAAATTAAGGCATATGTCAAAGAGAGAGCAAGTAGTGAACCACGAAGTATGTGAACTATAACTGACGTGGTGCTTGAAGTGAAGATAATGACTATTAGACCCACTGTAACGAACCTTAGTAAGGTCGCTGATCCAAGATAGCTGCTAAAGATGGCATGTTTAAGTTGTATTTTCGACCAATATTCTTCGGGTACACGAAGAATCGTTGTTCACAATCACAGAAAACGTCACTCATCTCATTCTTTAAATTCTTACAACAAAATTTAGCTCCAACCGGGACGCAACTCTGCTTGAATGACCGCTCGTCCAAACAATCTGTGGTACATATGTCGGTCAATTTAGGCTGAGAATACCGAATTGCAAGCGCATGTTGCACAAAACTGTGCCCAGCAACACATGTAGGCGCATACACAGGAAAACACGCACACAGCTGCCCTTCTAAACTCGCAAACAGCGCAACGGCCGCACACTTAATTGGATTTTTGCTAGACGTCAAGCGCGCTGACCAGGACAGCAGCGCYTGCCACTGAACCTAGCTGCCTGCCAAATGCAGACACATTTGCTGCACATTTGCACACGCCGCTSTTGTTGCTATTGCAATTATGCTGGTTGGTGTTGCTCGGAAAAGTCGGCCTCAAACAATGTGGAAAATGGTAGCAAAACAGAAGGCGAAAATCAGCACAAAAAATTGCAAAAAACGCAGCGAACAAAATGTGTGTGCGTGGCGATAACCCATTGTTGTGGCACATAAAGTGAAATTGTGCGTTAAATTCGTGGCTCACGATTAGCCAGCTCTGGCGGCCAGCTCGGACGGTACGCGCTGCCGCCTCATTGCACGCTCTTTGCTGGCCAATTGGCATTCTGCATGACTGCGCAGCCGGCTCGGCACCTCGACAACTTGGCAAAGCCAGCTTGGACTCTGACAGCTCCCCACCCCACAATGTATGAGTTGCTATTTGCCGCTTGTACGCCTCTGCGTCTGTGAAAGCACTCATATCTCGCCTTMCATTGTATCTATTTGTTGCGAATTGCAATAACGGTTAGCCTTTTTGCTTCTCACGGCTGCCGGCTCGTGTGCGTGTGCATATTCGGTGCTAATCTCTTGTGTGGCTTGCACTTTTCAGCACATTTGTTGAGCATAATGCGAACGGACGTGTTTAGTTGGTGTGGCGGCAAGTGGTGCGGTGGCACAGTAGGAAGGCAGAAATGGCAACACATTACTGACCTTTTGTTTTTGTGCGTTTGGCGTTGTGTTGTTGTKTTTCTTCGTGTTCTTTCACTTTTCTGTGTCAATTGATAATGTCAGCCAGAATGTTGAACGCACGTTCGATTTGTGCGTGGAAAGCGACCTAATGATGCGACGATGAACGATTAAATGGCGAGGAAATGCAATGCAATTATGTTG